>NC_040019.1:2598453-2898453 GCF_000972845.2 Larimichthys crocea | reverse complement strand
ACTGCAAAGTCATCAAAGTGGGAGTAGCTGCTCCGAGCTGATGGAAGTTAAGACGGGACAGCTGGATTCATCACAACCCTGTCTATTTACTTAGAGAGAGAGAGAGGGAGGAGTGATGAAATGAGAGAAGGTGAGTGAAGGGAAAGACAAAGAAGGGCAAGAGAACGCTGAGTGAGAAAGAGAGTCGAGGAACAGAAGGAACTAAGTGATTCAAATGTATTCCAGTCTACATTAGAAATCACACACACAAGGTGGTGTTTTAATTAGCTGGTGTAATTATGGGTCAATACTTCTGTTTACCAGTCTGTTGGAGACTGTCCTCCCAAGAAAAACGAGGGTATCAGGCTTTCCAGCAAATGGAGAGCGAGACAAAGACTTCCAGCAGAGTTATGACTACAGGAAGTCAGGTGACTTTATTAGATATTAGAGTCTCTGATAATATTGGAGACATAATATTCGTGGAAGAAGAAAGTCAGAGTGAAGACCACAGTTTGTTTCAACGGTCAACCTTTCTTTTAACCATGACCGTGGTCGTTCCTGAACCCAAACCACGATCCGTCTCTAATCCTAACTAAGTTGTTTTTCTATCTAAAACATAGTGGAGTAAGATCAAAAAATGATTTCTGAAGGGCATGGACCAACAGTGTATTTTGTTGGTTAATTTGGAAGACTTGTTGGACCGTTGGCTATGTTCCTTTTTAAGTTATGGAACTTGTGACTATTGGTGGTAACAGGTTGAAGGTCCAAAGTTCATCACTTCCTGCAAATTCCTTGTAGACAATGTGGACGTCTTGCAGAAAAGGTGGATGCCGCCACTCATAATAAAAACTGCTATATGCAGAGATCAATATGAATATGCTGACCAGAAACTGAGGACTACTGTGTATAAGACGATGAATTACTCGAGGAAACACTGTTAGACACTAAGAAATAACCAGTACTTTTGTGTCCCTTTAATCAAAGTGGTCCTACGTTACTCTGTTAATGCTTCAGCTCAGCATCCCTATCTCTTGAAAAAACACTATTATATATCACAAATTTGCAACAGCATTCATGTCATGAATATTACTCTGGATTATGTTTTTGGGCAACTTTAATGAACATAGCGTCGCTGCAAAGCAGTAGCACCATGTGTGATTTCTTGTTCATAACTAATAACGTAACTAATGCATGCTCATGCACTTTAAGTTTAAGCTTAGAGAAGGAGTGTGGTCTCTAAAACCAGTGACAGTGTCTGTACCTATGCTTAACCATGATCTTTCTCAGTGCTATGTATGGCTAACATCCACCCAACCACCTTCCTGTGACATCTGTGTGATAAAAGACAGGAAAAGAAATATCACCAGTGAACATAATCCACGCAGCGATTATGTTTCCTCCATAACATATCAGGTGAAACCATTTAGTACGACATTAATGTCATTTTTTTTGAAGACATAAGATCATGTAACATCATACATATCTACATACCTGCATGCCAACGCTATCTTTTGGCATCGAGGCGGTGATCTGTAGTAATTATCTGATAGATACAATCACTGTCAAGCCTATGTACTGTATGTGCGTTTCTCTGGCCGCTCTCCTTGCAGTCTGTCTCTGTGAAGTCATGTCGACTCTGTATTTAATGATACGAGGGGCTGCCTGTTTTAGACAGCGGAGACGCAGCAATTAGGGGAATAAATAATAAGAAAGATAAACAAACATCAAGGGGGAGTCATGTGGTGGCAGAGCCTGAGAAAGCAGCTGGAAGCAGCAGTTAATGGGGCTTTATCTGTCTCTTTACTGTAGTCGACGCCTATTCCTCTATTCCTCTCCAGGGACACAGCTATCACTACCTCTCTTTTATTTTCTGTTTTGCGCTCTCCTCCCACTGTATTTTTTACTTTTTTCCCCCCCACACACACACAAATTCCATCCACTGTAACCGTTCCAGTCCTCCACTCTTTCCTTTTTGCTTTTCCTCCCTGATTCCCAATTTTATCCTCCATCTCTTTCTGTCTGTCCATTCAGCCTTAGCCCTTTAGCGCTTTTCCGACTGCCCGTTGCACCAGTGTTCACTGAGGAGTGCATTGGGCAAATTGGGTTGTGGACATGTGTTGTTTGAGAAAATAAGGGGGGCGTGAGGTAAAGATGATGCGTGAGGGTGCCGAGCAGTCAGTACAGCAGGGAGTAGGGCAGTTGTGTCAAAGCGCTGACAGTCTGCCTGCCTCTTTGTCTACAGTGGTGAGGCTCGGGGAGGAGGAGCAGGAGGAGGGTCCGCATTGACGTGCTCTAACCTGTGATGACAGACCGCATTGATGCGGCTCTGACCCAGCTGGAGATCTCCCTCCCTCCTCTACTCTGTGTTCGATCAGCCGTCACCGAGAAGGCCCGCTCGCTACTCGCAACAACTTCCTCCCCTGACAGCGCGAAAACACACACAACCTGCTCTACAACCTGCCGGAGTAATAGTAGAGTGAGGGGCTAAGGGGCGATGAGTGTCAGTGCTTTTCTCAGAGAGACCAAAGACTTAACACCCAAACCAGGACTGACTCATGACATGGAGGTCCATGTGCATATGCAAGGGATGTATAAAAGCAGGAGAATGGACAGGAAATTACAACATAATTCGATCATATACATTAGCCCCAACCTTTGGGAAGTGCATTAAGTGCACAGAAGTTTTGGGGTGGTACTTTTAAAAGTCCTTATGCACTCAAAAAAGTTTTTCAGGGAAGTTTGACCATCAGTGTGCATGATGTATGTGCAGAGCAGTGGTGGAATGTCCCTAAGTACTCAAATACTACCAAATTCAAGGTACTTGTACTTTACTTGAGTATTCAATGTTTATGCAACGTCATACTTCTACTCCCCAGGCAAGTATTGCAGTTTTTATTGCACCGCATTCATCTGACAGCTTTAGTTACTTTTAGGATTACATTTTTATTCACATCCTCTCTGTTAAAAATCATGTAAATCCCAATGTTGTGATTACGAATGTGGACTTTTCTGATAAACTGAAGGATTAAGAGTTCCGCAGTACTTTCTGCAGCTAAATAAACAATTTTAAAATCCTCTTTGATCAGCTGGAAAATGTTAATATTGTCACAAGATAAGAAGAAAGGGCTGTTTTTCCGAGCCGATGAAAAGAGACAGATTCTTGCAGAACCTTTTAAAGCACCGGTGATATGAACCAAAAAAACAGAAATCACTGCACCTTAAATCTGACTTTAGTACGTGTACATATGGATGATTCTGTGACATCACTACTGGTATAACAGCCAATCACAATCATGGTGATGCGTAAACTTAAAAGCTTCGATGCACACACACACTGAGATTCGACTTCTCAGTGAAGCAGGAGACGTCTGTGTCCGGTATTCTGGATTTCTCAATGAGATAGAAGGTGTAGATGTCGTTTTAACTAGGCAAAGATAAATGATCATTCAAAGCGGAGTCTTTTTTTTATATGTCTTAAAATATGTCAGGGGGTGATCTTGAAGTGTGTTCATGAATTAAGATATGATTGGTGGAAGGCAGTCTGCAGGAAACGCGGTGTATCCCGAGCGAAAGCGGAAAGCGATCAAGCGAGGAGTGGGAGTAACGTGAAGCTGGGATCATTGATCAGCAGCACGCCTTATTGGCTTCTTCTGAAGTCTTTATCACCACGTCCCCTCCCACTTCCTCCCCCGCCTCGCCTCGTAAATTCAGAGCGGCTAATTGGACATGACTGCGTTTATGTTCCAGCTTCATAAATTTCTTTCTCTGAAGGGAGAGGATCGATTTTCCTCGAGTGCAGCCTCCCGTGGCAGAGGAGTCTCTTCAAACCGTTCCCCTCTCCTCTCCACCCTGCCTCTTCTCCAACAATCCATCCATTCTCTCACATGTGTGTGCTCCTTTTCTCTCTCAACCCACCAATAGACTAAACAGGTAATCTATAACTGACCTCCCTTGCGATCATGTGGTGAACAGGACTTCCAGGGCCTCTCTTTTCATAACCACAAGAGTCCTTTCACACGTTTCAATCAACCTCTCTCTCGCTCTCACTCTCATTAATAACAGACGTGGGGACATTTTTTAAACAAATCACTCCACCCGAGCTCATTAGCTGTCATTATCTAATGGAAGTTGTTGTCAGCAAATGTTTTAGATACATTTCCTGCCCCTCTCATCCTGTCTTTCCCTCTTCCGGCATTGTTTTCAGTAGTTTTTTTTTGCGACACATCTCCGAAGATGTCAAAGGGAGCGTACAGGGAAGCCAAATGAACCGTGCATACATGCAGCATACATACTGTACGCGCATTTGCTAAATGTGTCCAATGTTGAGAGGTCACAGTGTGTTTCTGTCCAGCAAAAAGACATCTTAAATTATTCAAAGTGCGGGAATGACCTTGATTGTCTTTGCAATCCACACCCTGTGTGTGTTTGTAGTGTGTGTGTGTGTGTGTGTGTCTCTCTCTCTCTACTATGCAGTGTACAGGGATGTGTGACCTCCCCTGTGTGTATGCGGGATGATTCATTATATTATCACAGTATGCTCTGTTTGAGTTTAAAAGTGTGTCTTTTACTTTGTGATTCTGCACCAGATAGATGGATGATGAGACAGAGAAACACAGAGGGAGAGAAAAAGATATTGTGTATGTGACTAAGCGTATGAGTAAATTATTTACACGGGATACAGTAAAAGGCTGTTGCGTGCATGCTTAGCCCCGGCGCTCAAGAGCTGAGAGCATCTCTGTGATTGGTCGGCGTTCGGTCGTGTCAAAAGCAGAGGGCAGGGAGTCAGGGCCTACTACCTGCTCTCTGAAGTATGTACTGTGTATGCACAGCACCAAATAACTAAATAATGGAGCCCGGGCACATCCTGTTCTCCGGTCCAGACCTCAGAGGACCGTTCTCATGAGCACAGCACACACTGTGTGTGTGTGTGTGTGTGTGTGTGTGTGTGTGTGTGTGAGAGCTTTATATTGGAACAGTTCAGGTGTGGGTTACATGCCAGCTGTGTAAAATTTTACTGTTTCTGCTGGCCTTTCAAACTGCAGGGGTAATTAATGTGCAGCTTTCATAGGGTTTTGTCACCCTGGCTGTTTCCAGTGATATTTTTCTTTATGAGGATGAGACACAATTTGTAAATAACTTTATCGCCCACTTACAGTGAACAGCGGGGTGTAATGCTTTAAGAAGCGGCTTTATGATAGGAAGGTTTACGTACTCCACAGGTATATTTTCCCTTTTGTATATTACTGCATATTTTTTTACATGGATAGAACTATATGTGGTGGCAACGTGGTGCAGTGTTTAGCACTGTCGCCCCGCAGCAAGACGGTGGTCTTGGTTGGAAACACAGCTGAGGAGTTTGTATGTTCTCCCTGTGTCTGCGTGGGTTCTTTCCCGGTACTCCGGCTTCCCCCCACAGTCCAAAACATGCAATTAACAGGTTAATTGGTGAAGATGGGTTTGTCTGTGATGAACTGGCGACTTGTCCAGGGTGTACCCCGCCTTTCGCCCAATGTCAGCTGGTATAAGGTCCAGGATAAGCAGTTAGAGGTAATGGATGGATGAATAGAACTGTATGTTCTTCCTTCCCTTAGGCTTTAATTCTATTCATACTGTGGTCACTTTAAATGTATCTACCTCATATCTTTTTGTATATATCATGCCATGTTTTGTGTTTGTAACTTGTAACTGCGGCTGTGACACAAGAATTTCCCTTCAGGGATCAATACAGTAATCTATCTATCTGAATCACACTCCCACACTGTGACAAAGTACAGGCAATTCCAGCCTGTGTGGACGTTTCCTTCACTGTGGGTATAAACACTGGAACATGTGGTGTGTATGCACTTTTTTGCTTTTGTTTCAGGCCTGTATGTGATTGTCTTGTTTGCGTAATAGTGAACCAGAGATTGCATAAGATCTTGTTCAGACCAGCTTTGACTGGATGAAAAAGTGGAGCCTGCAAAGAAAAACCTCCAGAGGTGACCCAGCCACAAAAAGTTGAACCTGGCTCAACTTTTTTGCCATAACACAAAGTGAGTACATCTTGCGAGAAGCCGGCCAAATAAAATCCGTGCGCACATTCCTGGTAGATTACTTTGTAATCTGATTTGTATTTCTGTTTCGCAACAGTCACAACAAAAAGTTCAAATGATTGCAGCTGTGGTTGCAGAGTGTTTCGAGCTGTCAAACTTTGGATCTGCTTCCTGAAATGGACTTTATTGTCTCACTCTACCCAAATAAAGCCTCCCACCAACTTCACCCAATCTACAAGTCATCCAAATGTTCTCCAGGTACATTTTAGACGTTTATTTTTTTACTGTATAAGGATTAATTTGTGTCTTTGTCTTTGAATCCAATGAACTATCTGCAAATATGTGTGGACTTTCTGTCAACAAGCTCCGCTCCAAATCAAACTTATGACTCAGTCAGTTCAACAAGCTGCCAGAAATTATAACATGACACAAAGAGCCTATACAAATGTACAACTTTCTACTGATCTAACGCACAAACAAAGCAGACAAACGCTCAGTACTTAACATCATTCATTGTATTCGCATGTTAAGTGTTGTTTAAAAGTTGTTTTTTAAGTTTTATTGCCGGTTTCTCATTGGTCCATATATTTTATTTTTCTGTTTGATTGATTTTTGTGTTCAGAAAATATTGAATTTTCCATAAATTCATGTTGTGGACTAACATAACTACCATTCATTCTTGTGAAAACAAGATTTTATGCATAAACACAATTTTATTTAAACTTCCAGTAAAAAAAAAGAAGTCTGCGCTCAGTATGCAGACGTGAATCAGAAGCCTCACATCAGCAACTTCACCGAGTTGTCTCTGCATGATACTAATGAAATGTTATCGTCCTATGAATAACATATGCTGAATGTTATCACCCATGAATAGATGCACTCTCGAAAGTCAGTGACCACTGTGAAGGGTGACCCTTATTAATTCGTCCACACTAGACATATTTTACTGGCATTTGGCACTTGGCGGGTGGTAATTTAAGACTCTGCATGCCGGCATTGTAATATTCATGCAGCATGATGCAGCATGAATGATGCAGAATGGCTAACGCCACTCTTACTGAAGCAGCAGCCATGTCACTGCATCTTAAGGCTTCCCTCCTCCTCCCACTAAAAGAGAGTCCGGCCTCGCTCTCATCCGACCCCCCCGATCCGTCCGGTGATCACTGTGCTGGATATTAAGAGTGTAATCTCCCCCGCAGAGTCCTTACTGCTGCTGAATATGTTTTAATGAACACTACGGCAAAGAGTAACACCTGGGGAGAGAGGAAAGTGGGTGTGAGATGGAGGGGGAGTGTTATTGTGCTACATCCTCCTTATTTAAGATATGAACGAGGAGGAGGAAGAAGAAGTAAAGGGAGTTGGGAGGCGATGGGAGGAATGAAAAAGTGATGAAGAGACAGAAAGTCTGGGACGACATGGGGTTGGGTGGGAGGTTCTTCCTGTGGTGCAGTCCCCCCACAGAGTCCTCGGACCCCCAGGGGTGATGTGGATCTTTATATCTGTAGCATGTGTGTATCAGAATGAAAAACTTTGAAGTGCAGAACAGAATATACTTCTCTCTGATACAATACGCCCGCCGCACAAACTCTAGAGACGCACTTTAGAACCTCTGATACATTAAATGCATGTTATTATAAATTATCACGCTAACACATTAACAAACCTGCACCCTCAGGCCTTAACCCTGTCCTCACCTGTGCGCCTAATTGTTCGCAACAAACACAATTACTTCACATACTTCATTTTCTCTCATTTAAATGATAAACTGGCTCGCAGAAAGTCTCCTAAAAGTCACCAAAACTTACACACACACACACACGCTCAAACAAAAACACACATACAACTCTAATGTTCCTGTACGGCCATGTGTGTATTAGTGTCTAATTCCGGTGAGACTGTGGAGGGGAGGATGCCTGGGGAAGAGGAGCTGAGCTGGGATCAGCCAGAGGACAGGGGTTAATATAATTATCCTGCTAAAACCTTGAGACTGAAAGAACATCATTAGTCATAGCGAGAAGAGAGCCGCCCGAGGAGAGGAGGTGAGGAGAGAGGAACAGAGGAGGAGAAAATGGGGGGAAGGAGGGAAGAAGTGCTTCAAAACACAACGGTGCGGTTAGCGAGACAATTAGTACAAGGACTAAAACTTCGGGGGTCATTGTTAAATAAATTAATAAAAACAGAGAGGACAGAGTTTACCAGAAACCGCTTCAATAATTCACTAATTAGGATATTTTGCTTAATAATCTCTATATTCAAATGAATTACTCTACTTCTGGTGAAATCTGATTAATATGTGATGTTACTCGGGCGCGGCACTATTTTGACCTCAGGTTTGTTGCATGTTTTAATGTGAAGCTGTAGTTGTTGAACTTTTATTTTGGAAAGTGTCAACCTCCTTAGTGACCGACAAATGAGTTAAGGGAGGAATAAAGCACAAATCTACAAAGACGTGCCACTTAGAGCCACGAGGAGGACTCATCCAAAGACCAAAGAAGTGAATTCACTGCACTCGTTTCAGTTCAAGTGTGTGAGGACGGTGGGAGAACTGTGTACAGCTTTGTGCCTGATTTCAAGTTTGGGGAACTTGGCTTTGTATGTGTTGTAAACAAGGCTGGCTAATACAACTAATGATTATTTTCATTATTTATTAAGCTGCCAATTATTTTCTCAACTCCTCGATGAGTTGTTTGTTTAGTAAAATATCTTTTCTATAAGGCCTGAGGTGATGTCTTCAAACCTGAAGAGGTACAGTTTTTAATATCACGTAAGATTTTTTTAAAAATGTAACAAAACTGATTAATTAACTAAATCAAAATCATAATTTTATCATTTCCTGCCACTGTATTCCATATTATAAGCTAAGGTGAAGGAGCGTGTTGCACCACTTTACTTAAAAGGACACAAGCGAAGTAGCTACATAATGAGGAAGTCATGATTACGGTTTATGTCCAATTTAGCAGCTGATTAAGAGTTAATAAAGATTAATTGACAAAGCGGTCGAGTAGATTCGGAGGAACTCATCATTACACTTGGCTCGCTTCACATTTCGTCTTTTTGACTGTATCACAACGTCTTCGTCGGCAGATGAAGCTCAACTTTTTTTTGACGGCGTCAACAAGAAGGTGTAAAAGTGGCTCCGACTAATGTAAAAGTTTGAACAGCTGTGAGACCTTGTGTTGTAATCAAAAGCACGGGAACAAGCAAGTTATTGGACCTTGAATAGAGATTGTTAATTATAGTAACACGGTATACCGTCCTGTCAGTCCTCAAGTCGCTTATGATCAACTCTTGAAAGTTATTTTCAACTTGCACTGTAAGTTATTGATTAATTAGGAGACCCTGCTTTTTGTTCTTTTCTCGTCAAGATTTCGTGTCTTCTTCTTACAAACCGTCATCACCCAGCGGGTCGGATTGGAAAACCTGCTGGCTCTTGACCCTCCACGCCCCGCGATGGGACGACCGTATGCTTAGAGTGAAAGTCTCCGACATGAAAAACGGACTGATCACAGCATGAGCCGGCGTGTCTCTTGCATTCTGACTTTAATGGACGAGTTGCTCATCGGCGCCGATCTACATGTTACTAATGACGACAACAGAAAGACGCCGGTGTGTTTTTTGCCTATAATAATGCTATGCTAATTAATGTGGCTGACTGAGAACAAACCATCTTTCCAAGGACACCCTCCCTCTACCTCATGTTCTCTCACTTACAATTCCCAGCATGCTTTTCAGCTTTAAAGCACGCTTGCGGTATCAAGAGATTCCCCCACTCTCACCAGATGCCGGGGTAAGGCACGGTGAAGGCGCTAGTGGGGAGAATTCTTTATTGTATTTGTGAATTTAAAAGGATATTTATGGGATGAGTAAGAGGAGAGGGAGGGGTGGGAAGGCAGGGGAAGAAAAGAAAAATCTATTGAAGAGTGAGGGGGGGTGAAAAAAAGAGAGAAGGCGTTCATCTGTGAAACAAAAGACGGGGAATGAAAGGAAAACAGGCGAAATCGCTGACTTTAACTTTCCTCCCTTCTGAGGGGAAATAAACTGTGATTATCAAATCAGTTACAACCATTGTGTCATAAATCATCGCATATGAGAGGAACAATGACACATTCCTCATTGCGGTCCCTCAGCTTTCTGCATGCCTTTCTTTTCTGGGGAGTGCTCATGAATGATTTAAAAAGTGATCTGTTTCCGAGCCTTGCCTGTCTCGGAGGGAAGATGGCTCAGAGGGAGGAGGAGGAGGAGCCTGAAACGGGGTGGGAGGGATCCACGCGTGACAGTTTCCCGTATTTTCGCTGGGAACGCACGAGTCACCGCTTCTTATGTTCACCTCAACCCACACATCAAAACGCGGATCGTATATTTCATTCATGAGGGGGTAAATGCAGAGCGGTTTCCTTCATGAAACAGAACGGTTTCCAGCCGACGGTGGAAAATACGGGAGGATATGTGGGTAGACTTGTGCTACTCTGCTCTGCGGTGGCCGTGTGAACTGGAGAATAATATTTACAGAGCATCACACCTCACATCATTCATCACAAAATCACACACCCCAGCTAGTCCCATGAAACTAGGAGTTAATCCATCATCTGCCTCCCACTTTTCTTTCTCTCCCTCTCCCCCTGATCCAGGCTTTATACCTCCCATCCACTCACCTTCACTCTGCGAAGGACGCGAAAGAAAAAAAACTTTGGTGTAATTCAGAAACAGTGGTGACAGTTTCCAACGTCAAAGTCACCCTACGTGGATAATAAAAGACACACACACACCACACACAAAAAAAAAAGACTTGAGGCTGCGAAAAGGGAGCAGAGGAGGAGCATCTGTTCCTCCTTGTTCTCCGGTAGAGAAGATGGACAAGCCTCGAGGCCACAGAGATTTCTTTCTGTCTGCCCTGTCATCCTTATTCATGCTTCCAGTACAACAATAAACCTTTGTAACAGTCAGTTTCAGCCACTGCAAGAGTCTAATTAGTCCATCCCTGAGGAGGCAGCGTGACTGCAAATGTACTGTATATATCAGGGTTACTGAAGGTTTGTGTAAATGAATATATTGCACTTAAAATTTAAATTTGTTGTTTTTTTGTTTTTGTTGCATAAATTAGTTTAAACCTTCAGATTCCTGGACTGGCTGTTTTTTCTTCTTCCCTATTTAGCATTGCACTTTAACTTTAATGTCAGACTTGCAGTTTTTAAAAAATCGATGCAGCAGAACTTCATCCTCCTCATCAAAACCTGGGCGCCTACGTTACCCACAGTGCAACTCTTCAGACCGATAATTGCCTGACTGCGTGGAGGGATGCGTGTTGTTTAAGATATCAGTGAGACAGTGAAATAAGATCCAGGAGGCCCAGCTGGAGTAACAGGTTAACGCGTTTAAAGGCTTATCAGGCAGCAAAACACTGCACTCAACGGTTTATAGTACTCACACGCAGGACTTTACAACTCTGGAAGGTTAAGACAACAATGTGTAAAAGCAGTGAAGGTTTCTGTAACAGACGTCATATTCGTGATGTCCCCGACAGGTTTCTGAAGAGCCGTAGTCGCTCTGGCGTATGCCATCTTGGCAGTCCTCTCTCTGCCACTTTCCAGCTAATCTAAAAATGGGCAAAAGATGTGAGTCATTGGTGGAGCTAAGGCGAGCGGAATGACGCCTGGGTGCTCAAACGAACCATCTCTAACAACACCCACCTGTGAATCAAAGCAGCCACGCTCTTAATCCTGCATAACTTTAAGCCTTAATATAATGTGAACAGGTGAGTTGTATATAAATTCACCCTCAGTACAGTTGTCATGAACGGGGAAATTAGCTACAGAGACCAAAACTGTTTTTTGTACCAGGCTGTAAACATGTTTATTTCTGCTGTGAAGTTGGACATTTGAACATGGGGACTTATGGAGATATCCAGCCTCAAGTGGACGTTTGAGGAACTGCAGCTTTTGGCACCTCGGCATTGGCTTCACTTCACAGCTAAGGAGGATGCCACTTGGTTTCCCTTTTGAAAAATCTTCTGACACTCCCTGAGTTAGGAACTGCAGTTTTCCTGTGGGTTACGTCATCAGTGAAACTTTGCATTTACTTACTTGATTTATTTTTATTTTTTAATATTTGCTAAAATATAGTAACGTTTGATTTAAAGTCTCAGTGAATCGCAGTAAACCTGCTCCAGATGTGGTTCCACATACACAAACAACAAGTTACTCTTACCCCATTTACACCTGGATAAGGTATAAACACGTTACTACAAGGTGTAAATCAGCCTCAACACATCAAAATATCTAAGGTGTAAATAGGTCTTCAAGTTGCATGCTGCCATCCAGAATTGGCCGTGTAGTGTTTTCAGCACGTTTTCAGGCCTATATTTAGATTTCTACACACATTCAAGTTACGATGCAAACATTAGAAGTGTTGTGAAGAATGCTAATCCGATAATAGATGGAGATTAGGCATTTGTGGCACAAATGCATGGACCACATTATCAAAAAAATACTCCACCCAGCATATTAAAAGATCACTTAACTTAACATCTATTTCCAATAGGATGAGTAAGCCCAGGAAAAGCTGCAAGTAGCAGCAGAAGCTAGCGTGTCTTCCCTCGCTGAAACTGATGCATGAAAAACGAGCGATACCTCTCCAGCCTGCCTAAATAATTTGCATATGGAGATCTGCTCATAATGCAGGCAGGACGAGATAACAAGAGCGCTTATTATGTTGTAAAATCAGGTGCAAATACAAAGGATCAGATATCATTATCCAGATAATGCATTCATGACTAGAGTTGAAATTTCCGTGAAACAGAGATATCGCCATTTGATGGAGAATTTCAAAGGACTGCTCCAGCTGTCACGATATAACCACAAACGGACGAAGAGGAAGAAGAACGGCTACAGAAACATGAAAGAAGCCATAAAAAAAAACGCTCTGACTGTCCTTTCCTCTCTCTCTTCTCTGTAACACGTTAATAGACACCAGTAAAAGTTTTCTGTGCCAGTCTGCGAGGAGATGGAGAGCTTAAACCTCTCAGCACATTAGCTGTGTCAGCAGGGGGCCAGGATGTCTCTGAGAGGAACACAGACACACGACGGATAAATGAGTCAAGCAGACATGAAACAACACGACCATGTAGAGACACTCTGAATATCATTAGCATTCATATGGCTTGTTTTTCTGGCAGGTCTACTTTTAACTAATTTTCACTACTGGAAGATAATTAGTTGTTGGAAAGAGATAGACAAGACTGGGCATATCATATGTGATTATTGGTTCAAGAACAAAACTAAAGCACTACATTGTGTTGTGGTGCCAGCAGCAGCAGCAGCAGCAGTATTAGTAGCCCACATTTTTAGTCAGGCCATGACTGTAGGGGTGGTAATGTTGCTCCAGACTGGAATATGTGGTTTAATATGGTTACAGATATTGATGCTTTCCAGACGATGAATCCTACTGACTTTGGTGATCCCCAAAGATGGCTTGACGTGAAACTTGATAGAGAACTTCATGTTCCTTTCAGCGTTATTAGTAATAACTTTGGTGATTTGAATTTCTTTGCTTTATGACAAGCTGTACTTGTGCTAATTAGCTAAATCTATGCATAATAACACACTAAACAGTTATATTTGCACAGGCTTAGTATTATCTAGGGACGATAAGGACCTTAATCCCGTGCAGAAATGCCATTAATTTGTAAAAAACAGAAAAATTCCACCTCAAATTACTGCCATGTAATATGTCATGTTTTCATATCAGTCCCGTGTGAATATGCATCAGTCTGCTTCTTTTCCGGTCGAGGATAATTGAGGCTCGATCTCGCAAACCCATTCACAGAAACGACGAGCTCGAATCCATCGAAAGAGCAACATTTTGAAAGATGAGATGCACGATGTTCACGGCAGCAATCAAGGAGAGAGCTCCGTGAATATTTTTACCACGTGTTGTGGTTGTGCACTAATTGATCCAATTGCTGTGTAATTACTGGTTTAGACAGCAATTAAATTGTGTGTCTAATGTCTGTAAATTTCAGTATAATACAGACTTTGCTGGGCGAACGTGCCACATGAAACACAGAGGCATATGGGGGTGTTTGCCAAGGGTCATCCCCTGAGGAACCTTTGTAATAGTAATCCCGTAAGCGTAGCATGTTAGAACCGCCTTTGACTTCTGCGTACATACAGTATACAGCCATAGCAAGGCTGATGCAAGGTTCCATCTAACTGTAACACTCATTCGCACACACACTTGTCTTTCCCAGTTGATCCTTCGGGAGCAATTTGGGGTTCAGTATCTTCCAAGGACACTTCAACATGCGGACTGCAGGAAGCGAGGCACTGAACTGCTGATCTTGTAGACGTGGGGTCTACTTCTCTACGACCACAGACACACTAAGCTTGTTACAAGCACAAGAAATTCACTGGGTCCTCATTGCTCATGTACCATAATCTGTAAAACAGTTGCAATATATTCAATAAATTCTCTCAAAAACTTTAACTTTTTAACATCCTGGTTTGGCTGGAAACACACTTTCAAAAAAATCAATCTGTACAGTCGGTGGCCAAGTTTTCTAAGATTTAACATAATATAATTTCTGTGTTTCACTAGGTGCGTATTGGCATGATTAATCTAACTTCGGATGAGTGCTGTGATGTTGTACACATGCTGAACTTTTCTCTTTGCTCGCTCGGCTGACTGACGTCGGGGAGTAAGCGACATTCAGACTGCATACTTGGCTTCTCTTAAATGTCACTCTTCCCCCCCATCAGCCAATCAAATCAGATAGAGAGGTTAGGGGAGAAGATGGCCCCCGATGCTGCAACGATTACCAGCGAAGAGAGAAAAAAAAACGATGCAGACTTCGTCTTCCTCCTCATCCTGCTCCATCTCCTCAGTCTTGGCCCTAATCCACTTAGTTGGCTCTTCCTGAGCTTACAGCCTTTCCTTTATTCCATTATAAAGACCTAACGTACGACCTGCTGCTTATTTCATTAAAAAGGCCCAATCCATGACCCCTAGCTAATCCATAATGCAGACTACAGTCTGGCCCCGGTATAGTCCACGCCATAGTCCAGTATGGCGGCTGACAGATGGGATAGAGGAAACGGGGATGGAGGTCCAATGAATGAGGAGGAATTTGAGAGCTCCGTTTATGAGTAAAGCTTCCCGGTGAATGTGATTTCACTGATGTAAATGATGATAGAGTTGAGGCTCTGCTACTCTATCTTTGATGGTTGCAGATGGCTTTCACATGGCCCATCAGTGATATGGAAATGGCCACATCTAAGGTTTGAATATAGCCTGTAAAATGAGCATGAAGCCTGAGGCTTTCCAAACCCCCCCTCCCCACCCAAAAAAAACACCTTGGCTTGGAGTTTATATTGTAGTCAGTACTGTAGCTCATTACAGTTAACCTTGGGAGAACTTTGCAACACAAAGTGAGTGATGCTGAATCATATAATAATATTCATCTCAACTCTTTCCAATTTGACTTTGCCTCTCCTCTTCCTCTGTTTGACCTTCTCCCCTCTCTGCCTCGCTCCACCTCTGGCTGCCCCCTCCCTCCACCACCCCCTAAAATTCCCTCTCAACTCGACTCAAGATCCAGTTTGCTGAGTGTTTTTTCATCGCATCCACAAATCTAAATTTACAGCCTCCCTCCCGTCAAACCTAGCTTCCCTGCGTTTGCACTTAATGGCCTATCGGGTTACGTATTTATTGATAAGGCAGCACTATTTAGCCCTGAGTACCTGGCTTCCCGCATACCTGCGCCAGCTCTTTAGAGGCCGGCCAGTCACTCTGACAATGCAGCGTCAGATAAAAGAGACACGTCCCATAGAGGTAACATCTTCCACTGGTTCGTGGGGGGAGGTTGTTTTTGTGCTGTCTCTGTCCGGCCTCAACTCCGGTCATTAAGAACAGTTAACTAATAATAATTACTTTTAACCGGGTTCAGCCGGAGGGCCATCGCTCGAGGCCCGGGGACATACAATACGGCCAGGAAGTGACTACAACCCTCTCTCCATCGATAACACCAGCATATCTCATTACAGTGGCGACCTGCGCTACACTGCCATTCGGTCTTGATCATATAAAACCCATTTCGGTGCGCCGTCCCCCGCCGGAGCACCACCGGAGCGCAATATTCATTATTCAAATTTTAAGCATTGGAAATCCCAATATGTTACTAAGGCCAGATGAGATGAGATGAAATAGCTTAGCCTTTTGTCCGGGGAACATTGACTAATCGTTTCGCTCCCCAGAATCAATTTCCCAGCCGTAAGCATCAGACACTCCTGATTGTACTGTACTGTTGAAGACCCCCCACCACTATCACCTAATACTCCTGCTGGCTGCCTAGAATAACTTATTGATTAGTGATTATGTTACGGGAGGTGTGGGTGGCCGGGGAGGGGGGCGACGGAAGACGGACTGGCCTCAGTCATCTCCACGGAGCTAAATTTGGGTCCTCTGTTACCAGATCCAGCACATACTGACACTATCAGCAGCTGTCACCAGCCATCAGTCCTGCTCTCTGGGTGAGGAGAGAAATTAAGAAACGGTTCTGGGAGTATAAATATATAAAGAGAAATTTTTCAAGCAAAGCACCGCAGCAGGGGATCTGAGACGGATGATACAGTCTTAGATGTGGTGCACTCGCGGACTACTAAATAAAGAAATAAGCACAAATATTTCAAAACAGGGACGGTTGATTATTAAATTTGCTGGTCGTGGTGGAGGTTCTGGCATGGTGATGGACTGTTTCACCCCCAGGGTATTGGGCTGATCTCTCCCTCGTTCTCTGATTCTGTGCTGAGCCTGAAAAGTGGCTGTGATCAATACCTGCAGGCCCTTTCCACAGTGCCAGAGGGCTGTTTGTGTGTGTGTGTGTGCTGTGTGCTGTGTCAGCATCCACTCAGGACTTCATCAAACAACCCCCATACCTCCACTCCACACACACACACAAACACATAAAACGCCCCCATCAGCCAACGCCCCTCACAAACAGTTGCTCATTTTCACTTTTCCCCCTCTCACCCACCACCCCCTATCTTTCTCTGTCTCCCTCTCTCTCACACACACACACACACATTCGCACCTCCTTCCTCCCATTCCACGCCATCCCGACGAGGATGTTAAATACCATTCAAATGTCAGCCTGCCGTATTGATTGGAATGATAATTCTGAAAGGTAGGAGGGATGGCTTGTTGATGCTAAGCAGCCGCGTGACGGACCGAGCATCCTTCACTGTCACAAAGTTGCCATGTAAGGGTTCCCGGCTCCCCCCGACAGAATGTGGATGGCGGGTTTACGTTAGACCACCGAGGCCGCGTGTTTCTGTCATTAATCATTGTCCTCACGGGCCCGGGTGACAGGCAGGCCAGGATTCATGTTGAGAGATAGGGTCATTTTAAAAAACGCCCTTAGATCAGAGTGTCTGTGTGTGAGTGTGTGCTCGTGAATGTCAGAGCAGAGGGTATGTTCATCACCAGGTGGTTTTCTTTTATATGTCAGCTTCGAGAGACGACAGCAGTCTTTGCTTTATGATTAAAAATGTGATTAAACGTGTGGAAAGAGTCATTACTTCAGGGAAGATCAGCCGCTGTATAAAAAAAGACACTCTCTCTAACCGGCACCTACTGTAGCCATGCTGTCTCAATTTATCTGCTGATGTTTTCCGATATCCATTTCTACTGCTGCCCCAGTTCAGTGGAGGTGAATGGCAAGCGCTGAAAAATGACACTGGGAAATAGTGTCAATAATAGTTTTCGCAGCATCTACTTCCTGCTGAAGGAATAGTCCCAGTGGAAAGCCTTTAACTTCTGCACCAGAATAAACCCCGAAGTTGGGAACAGTTAAACTTTACTGACACTTTAGACTGAGAGAGTTTAATTCATGTCTCACTGCAGTGAATCGTACTATTGTGGTATAAACAGAGATGCAACTAATAGTTGATTAATCAACGTTGTAGTTACCATTAAATTAATAACTGTTTTTGAGCATCAAATTGTTTTGCTGTTACTGTTTTTTGGGGGGATGGTGACATGCACCCTGGAGTCGAACCCGCGGTGTTGCAACCAGGATGCAGCTTTTCATACATGGTAGCCACGGGACACGACTGTTTTGATTCATCTTAAAGCAAAAGTGTCCAGATTCTCTGATTTCAGCTTCATGAATGTGAATATTTTCTGTTTTTCTTTTAGTCCTCTATGACAGTAAACTAAATTTGGGACATTTTGAGGATGTCACCTTGAGCTCCAGGTCAACATTTTGTGTTGTCTCCAAAACTCTGAATCACTCATCAGTGGACGAGTCTCACAGCGAGATCTCGAATCAGCGTTTTGGTTGTTGACCGAAGTTTTCGTCACGTTTTTGTCTCTCCCTCCCGATTGTCAGCTTTCGTCTCAATAGCGAGTGTAAAGTGGCCTTTAGGGAAAACGTGGGAGATGTAAGAATGCAGTGAGATTTTCGCACCACATAATTATCGTTTAGCTGAATAATAGAGCACTTCCTCCTTGTAAATGTTTGGTAATAATTATTTCAAAGTGTAAACAAAAACCTTTTATATATGCATATATCGCAGTGCAGTTTATTTTAAATTGAGCATCAACCTTGACCCTCACCTGGCAGGTACCTCGATGTTGGAGATGGCATAGAAGTACTTGAGCAGGTTGTCTCTTTGGACGTAGGTGCCTCCGAGGGCGGGCCTGAGAAGCCTCAACCTAAGGTTGGTGAAGGTGAAGAAGTCCCTCAAACCCTTCATACTTTCCATGCGAGTGTACAGGTTGTCCATGTTCTGCAGCCGTGATCCTGCAAACACGGCAAAGCGCGCCCGCACCTCGAACTTCACGTTCTTGTCGTTCTTGGAGCCGACCCAGCGCGAGTACTGCTCGGTGCAGATGACCCGCGTGATATTGGTGGGCGAAAGGTCTTGCACGCGTCTGGGTAGCATGTTGAAGGCGTCCATGCAGTCGTCGGCGTAGAACTGGTAGGGCTGCCAGGAGCGTCCGTGATCCATGGACTTATCCATTACCATGATAGTAGGACGCCCGTACTCAAAGGTGATCTGGATGTCGTCCGTGAGCTCCAGACTCTTGTTCCAGGACATGGTGATGTTAGCCAACAGGGGCTCTGGGTGTCGTCTCCATGTGACTGTCTGCCAGTAGGTGAGCAGGCCGTTACGTTCACGGTCCTGCATCAGCTGAGGAGGGTGGGCCAAGTCTGGGTTGGAGGCATCACACTCGTCACTGCACAGGTATGGGTTCTCCTAAAAGACAGATGAAGACAAAACAGCAATACATCAGTCAGGGTTTGAGAAGGAATCTAATGATAGTCGCCTTTGGGTAGTCTTTATGAATTGTGTTTGTGTCCTGTTGCATTTAAGTACTCATAAGTTACAGAGCACACAGCAGACGGTACTCAAAAGCTAGACTGATGGAATAAAGGGGTTTTTGACAGAGAACATCAAGATTAGTTAAGAGAGCAAGATCCACCTTAATAGCCTTATTATTTCAGTTCATAATGTGCTTTGATGGTGCGTATTCAGCCCTCCCCAAAACTGCAATTAATCAAATTACAAAGTAATTGCTACATAGAGAACATGGGGCCTTTAGGGTCCATGGGGCTGTTGCCTGCTTTGCCAATTTGTTAATCCGGCCTCATGCAGACTTTGTCAAAAATGTACTTTCAGCTAAAAATGTCTGAACTGATGAGAAAACAAAATTGCAGCGAAATGTTGAGCTCAATGTCTGAGTCTAGACACCTGAAAAGTATCTCGAGCTAAACAATTACTGTGTCTGCATCCAGTCTAAAGTATAGATGTTCCCCTTTATGTGATCATATATCATTACTGACTTTTCTTGTTTATGACTCTACAAAAAAGCATCCATATTGTCCCCGCAAAGGGTGGTGCTGTGTGTGTGTGTGTGTCTAAAATGAGGAGTGCCTTCAACTCCTCGCAGAGAGGGACAGAGCTTTAAAAGTAAACTTGCCAAACAACACAACAGGAAGTGTGAAGGTCAAGAGGATCGTGCATCATCACTGTCTTTGCATAGACAGCAGAGTGCCGCTGCACTTTTTAACTCCAGAGAATTGATCCACCTCCTGCTAGTGATGCCAAGACTTTCAAGCCTCGGCCCTTTCCGCAGAACTCAACGGGATTGAGTACAGGCCTCTTTCTATCTAACTTCACATGACTTTCTAAATTTCCAGTCCCACCCCCCTCTCTCTCTCTCTCTTCCACAGTCTCTCCGGCTCATCATATTGAGACGTTTGCAGACATTTCAGTCAAATTGATGCAGCTTTACTCATGTAAGCCAGTTGTCTGACATCTACATCAGCACAGAAATTAAATATTTGCACAGAGAAATCCCAGAGATCCTCACAGCCATCTCTCCTGGTGCTTAATTTGCAAAATGCAGCTGTATCGCTGTTTAGATTGTACCGCGTTCTGAAGGCTCCACACGGCCTCAGGATGTACTAATTAGACTGATAAAAGGTTATTATTTTCCTCTCGTATTTAGTCGTACAGTCATTCATCATCTGAAAGGGGTCATTACTTGTGTTATTTGACCAAGTATTCATGATATACAGCCACCGGCTTATTTCATTATAGTTAACCGTGCACGTTTGTAGCATTACTTGAAAATCCAGACCCCAAAACTATCATTTCTATCTATTAACCGATTCATTTAATTTTCCCCAACAAAATCATGAACACTTTTCTGCTGTTGGATTTTATTAAGGTGAAGGATTAGCTGCAGATGCCTGTGACGTTTCCGCTCGGCTACGTTTCCGACCTCCTCTCCTGTTTTCTACGCTTGCACTAACTTTTATAGCAGTAAATTATTTTTCTTTTATTTATTGGAAATCCAATAGACCTGCGTTCGGCTTAACAAGCTCTTGATGGAGTGCAGAGTCTTAACATATCCGTTCACCTTCCTCCTTCTCTCGCTCCTTTCTTCTTTTTTTTGTTTTGTTCCTTTTCTCCTCGTCTTGTAATTGTGGCGCTTAAGAACGCGACTAGCTCATTTCAAAAAGCTGTTTGGTAAAAGGTAATGGAAATTATGTTGACGACAACAACAACTACAGGGAAAAAAACAGCCCATTTGCTTTTGTGATTATTTCTGGAATATTTTTAGATATTTAAATAAGTTATGACAAAGAACAAATGACTAAGAGTAGTAAGATGCAAGGAAGGAGAAGTAAAGCTCTGGTAACATCAAATATTTGCTCGAGCAAGGCACTTAAATTAACATTTCACCTGCACTGACAAACATAAGCTTCTCTGCAATTTATACTGTTTACATACTCATCTTTTTCTCTATTAGTCAAATAAAAAAAAATCTTCTACAGTATGCGTCGACATAAAACAAATCCTGTTTAACCTTGCAGCCTGTCTGCTGTGTCTTTGTAAAGCACCGGGCCCCTTATTTATCAAACTTTCAAGAATTACAGCCAAGGATGCTTGAACCGGCCAATTTAGGAGTGGGGGAAGAAAGAAAAAAAAGTGTTCAGCTGAAAGTGAATAATAAGGCACTTGTTACAAAGCGACTGAGTCCTACTTTCAGTGAAGAGTAATAGCAACCTTTAAGAGCAGAGCTCTCAAGTGATCACATGATTAATCACATGTATGCTCGGAGCAGGAAACAACACAAGGTTTTACCTTCTATCTGCCCCTTACATTGTACTCGAAGAATGTCTGTATGTGCTTTGAATTTAAGTTCATTTTATTTGTGTGTAATCCTTGATACATCCAGCAGCAGTTGAAAACAATGTAATGATATACGTAGGGATTGATAAACAGGGATTAAATAATGGGAAATTTGGCTGAAATGGAAACAGAATAAAGCAAACCTAGAGTCGAAATGCATGAAAAGTGATTACAAACTAAATCAGTATCGGCTTTATGTTTTGTTGTTGCACTAAAGTTTTGTAACATGATATCAAATGTTCAAATAAAAAACTAATACTTGGCTAAAGCTCTTCTAAATTACACATATTGCTTCAGTTAAAATAACATCCACCTTGACGAACGTCTGTCTCATCTAGGATCTAGTTTATCAACTCTAAGAGACGGCTGACGCTCACGTCATCTAAAGAGCGTTTAAGACGTTTATTCACTCATTTTTTGATTAATGTTTATTTTCCTTTTTTTTTTTACCTCATATTAAATTCTTACAAGAAAAATCCAAATGGACGCTGAAAACTGTGGCAACACGGAATGAAATATTTCATGCGGATTCACGCTTACTCTGATTCGGAGTGATGTGCAAAATTAATTCACCTACTTTGCCATTTATCAAATTATAGCGACACGAACACGAATTACACAAATTGATGGAGCATTAATGTAACGTAACACCGCAACTGCTTTAAGTTCAGCACAGCAGAATTAGGTTGCATAATGACTTAAGTGATATTCCACCCTCTGTAGACTTTACTGTAAATAGCTTCTAGTTTCATACTTGATGGAAATGTCAGTCAGCAGGAGGCTTTAACAAACCAATGCACGAGTCATGTGCGGGGATTCAGATACAAGTTGTGTGTTTGGCCATATTTTGCGTGGAGTGTTTGCAACATACCGAGCAGACAGATGGGAAGCGGAGAAGTGGATTATGAAGTAGTTTTTTTTAAAGTTTCCCATGTGTGTTTTCACACGTTTCCATTCTAAGTAACATAAATTGAAGCTGACCAAACTTTCGACAGCCACCTTTACAGGCGTACAAAAGCTGATTGTTCAATACTCCAAAAAGATTTTTGGGTGAAGTATCACTTTAAACAGCAGTTTCTCCTTTGTGATGTAAGCTCTAACGTGAAAGCGATACTGCATATTATCGATGTACTGTGCAAGCACAGATCGTGTGTCACCGCTTCTTTTCAGACGTTTTTTTTTCTTTCTTTCATGTCCGATGCCAAGAATCTGCACCCGCCGACAGTTCTGCCTTTTGAATAAAGTCATTGGACTGCACCGAGGGGAAAGTGAACAGTCAGTCAAATCCACTCTAGTGGTCTAATAACAAAAGCAAAAGTTACAATCCTGCGAGGGTGAGATTATAAATCATCTGATTTATGGTGACAACGCAGAGTGGGGAAAACTCCAAACATAAGCAAACGCTGAGCCCGGTGCTGAGGGAAGCTGCACGGCACAGAAGACAATATACAGGATCATGATGCATGTGAAGACACAGCAAAGAAACTACAGTATCTGTATACCAAGAGAAAAAAAAACTGCTGATAATCTGTCTCCCTCTCTTCTCGCTGGAACGACATAGTAGCATTGTTCTGTATCTGATAACCCAATTATCCCGGTTGCACTGACTCAGATAGAGATCACTGTCAGCGCAAACACACTTAGGATGATAATCTACAATGCTCATAAAACAACTGCAACTGGAAAAAGTCATTAGAATTAGACGAAGGAGGTTATGGAGAACGTCAGCAGGCGGGGGAAGCTACTGTCGTGGCCTTTTTTTTGTAGCTCTACATTTGTGCATCTTCTGACCTTAGTGCAGACACACGTTTGCACACACGGGACAGGATTAGTAGGCCTGTTGTTCTGGAGATGACCCTCGACCTACAAATCCTATTGAAAATGATCGCACTGTCACACTGTCCCAGATACAACTCATACAACTCCATATAGGTTAGCTCCCGGAGTCTGTTTGTGGTAGCGCCTTATGCATCTTAGGAAGCGTGTGCAAACTAAACAGAAAGTCTTTTTACATACTGTTGTCTCTCTGTTGGACTTGAGTGTCTGGTCAAAAAGCTGCTGTCTGCTCTGACCTTTCTGGGCCCATTAGGATTAGCTACAGTAGAGGTGATATGTACTGTAATATAGGCTGAAAGATTGTTTTTTTTATCCCCCATGGGAGACTTACACACGAGGTTATGTTTAAGCCCTTTGTGTGCCCTGTCCTCCTTATCCCACTCCGGCCCACTATGTAATATAGATATATTATATATATATCTTATATATATCTTATTATATATATATATGCCAGGATACACGTACCCGCAAACACACTCTCCCACACATGCATACGCACGCAGATCCCGGCCAACTGCTGCGGCAGGTGGCCCGCACTGCTAAGCCCCTCCAGCAATTATCCTCGCTGGGATCCTGTCTCCACGACAACAGCCGCCATGATGCCCCCACCGATGAGTGACTTCCTTGTTTTCACTTGTGGGAAAACAATGTGATTCAAAACACTCGTTAATAAACTCCTCCAGGGCGAAAGTTGTGCCGCCGCCGCAGCTACGAGGACTGATTGCAAAAATGCAACTTACCTCCTCATAAACATCGGTTTAGAAGTGAGTTATTTGAGTGTTTGGACACTAACAAAACATTACCGGTTGCCTACAGAAACAGCAAGCTGCACAAAGAAAACCTGCACGTCCTTCCTCGCTCTCTTCCCTACTCAGAATCTTTTCCGTCACCGCCTTGCCCTCTCCCTCCTCTTTATTTCTTCCTCCACTTATAGAAGTTTCTAAGTTATATTGCTAGCAAGGGGAATAAAGGTAGGGACACACACTCAGAGAACACAATTTATTTTGTTTTGGAGAAACATCAAATGAAATGACCCTCCCATTAAAAAGGCCACAGAGGGGAAGAGAAAGGGATATTGCTTTTTCACTTATAACGTTAATCTTTTATTTTGTCTGAGGTTTTTTCCATCATACTGGAGATTCCTGTTACCCTGAGTGAAGATGGTGTATGAGTGTGTGTGTTGTCTGAAAACCCTGTACATACATGTGTGTGTCTGTGTGTGTTAAATTGGAAACACTTGCATTTTACTTTAATTACCTGAAACTGTGATTATTAACTCGCTGTAAAATGTCTCACCAAGGACCAAACAGCAGTTGGCAAGTGTAAATGTGTCTTAGCCGTGTGTGTGTGTGTGTGTGTGTGTGTGTGTGTGTGTGTGTGTGTGTGTGTGTGTGTGTGTGTGTGTGTGTGTGTGTGCGTGCAAGCAAAAGTAAATGTTTTCTGTAGGCTTGTGTGATTGTGTTAGAGGAGGGGAGAAGAAGGACAGAGCAGGGGACAGCACAGCAGATCGCCACAGCCGGACCAGGTCGAGTTATATTAGGAAGTTATCTAAGAATTCAGCTGATACACTGAAAGAAGAGAATATGAAGACGCACTGATGAGGTGAATTCACGTAAAAGCTATTATCTTTTTATAGACGTCTGGTATTAAATCTTAAACCAATCACAAAGGAGGAGGAGATGTAGAAAAAGGCAGACGGGCTGGGAAAGGATTTAAAGCTTTGGATTGTGCAACATTTTTTATATAAGCCGATTTAGCATTGCACTCCTGTAGATCAGACAGTTTTTAAAAAGAAGGATGAAGATCGACGATATCGGCTTGTCAAAACATGGCGCCTACATTACCAACAATGCAACTCCGTCGTTCAGACGGAGATTCACGTGTGCCTTAAGCAGAGATGATGAGCGTCCTACAGAAATCTGGTTGGCTCTTCAAACATCCTCCTTTTTTTTCACACAGGCAGTACTGTAGTCTTCCCCAAGACCTGTAAACAGACTTTGATGTGCAAAACCAGCAAACTCCCCCTTTAATTAAGGAGCTGTGTTAGGAGATATTAAAGGGAGATGGTGGTCAGCCCGTGTGTTATCATATTCTTGTCCCTTGGTTACATTTTACTATCACTTCTATTCTGCAGATTTTCTTTTTGTGGAAATTTTGGACTCCCGAAAGAACAAGCATAAACTAGGACAAGTTTTAAATCAACAGGAATCAAACAGACTTTGAGTGTGTCTGGAAGTAAACACAGAAAATATCCCTTTTTAGAAATCCTCGTGTTTGAGCGGCTTTCTGTCGGTTTCAAGTTTTCTGGCCACATCTCTACTCGCCTACCTCTCGTTGTAAAATTTTGTGGGAATGTGAACTACAGCAAGAGCAATCTTAATAATGGCAAAGAGTCTCCTACAGCTTTACCCGCACAACATAAATCATCTCAAATACTCGTCTTCAGACATTTCCAGGGGACTTCTTCCTTCTGTCTGTCTGTCTGTCGCGTTGAAGTTTTGCTGGAAAGCAAAGAAGCTCGCGCTCCTCGTGTATTTCCCAAACGTCTACAGCGGAGGTAAAAATTCTACGAGACACAAATATGATGATGACAAAATTTCCTTTAAACTGATCACTCGTCAATGAGGCCGCTCTCTCACCGGCTGTAGTTTCCATACATACGCCGTCTTGTCTCCAAATCAGTACGGCGGTTTTCTACGTTCACCTCAGACTAAGCCTAAGCTTATCCTTCTTAGTATCACCTCAGCGAGGGATAAATCTCACTTATAACCACCCCCCCCACATTCTGCCAACACATCTAAACGCACACTGATCACTTTCAACTGTGTCCTAATGGGGAAGCAAGCCATGCTATTACATCACCACACCCTCCTCCCTCTTTTCTTTTTTTTTTCATAGTCACTCTTTTTCTGTTGCTCTCTCTCTCTTTTCTTTCCCTCCGTTAATCATGCCCTGCGCTGTCAAACCCGCCTCACGCTGTGCCCAAATTCACCTCCAAGGGTGTATTATTAGGACGCTGGCTACCTGGGCTACCTTTTTTTTTTTTTATACCCCAGGGAGATGCATCTGGGATGGCCCACTGCTGGGTGTGGGTGGCCCTTTTGCATGGCCTTGATGGCCCCACTGCTGGGCAGGGCACGCCAGCCGGGCCTGGCAGGGCTACACTGGGCAGGGAGTATGAAGTATGGCCATAGGCCCAGTCTGGGAAGCACTGATCTACGCTACCAGCTGCCATCTTCCTCCCCTTCCTGCAATGCTCCCCTTCCGCTGCTGCGCGGCATCTCTCTCTCTCTCTTCTCATGTCTATTTTTAGAGCTGGCTGATTTTCTACCTTCTAAAACGGGCAAATGTGTTGTGGAACAGGAAGGTGTGGGGTGTGTGTGTGTGTGTTTTTTTTTTTTCCCTTTCTAAGACTACAGTGCGCCAACTCGTGCACATGTTTCACACACACCCCTCTCCTGTTAATGTCACAGCACACTGTACATTCCTGTACACACACACACACATTCCCATTTGCATTCGGCTGCTCTCTGTTCTCCGCCCCAAGAGAGATGTTTGATTGAAGGTTTCGGTTCAGAACCAAAAAAAAGAAAAAAAAGAAATAACAAACAACAGAGCGGCGAGACCTTTTTGAATGCAGCATTCTTATATCGACACTGTGTGTACTACTGTGGAACCGTGGTCTGATTTCATCTTTCTGCTTAGCTAAGCTTGGATCTTCCTCACCTCTCGCTCATCATTAGCTATCCCCCCCCCTCTGCAACACACCTCCTTACTCCATCATCCATCCACTGCAAACTCTATAGTAGCTATGGTACAGAGAAACTACAAAGAAACTATTGAAGCTCCTTAACACAGCACTAGTGACAGTAGCATCTTTGTCAAAGTGCTGGAAGCCCGTCATGTTGAAAGAAGCCAACATGCTGGCCTGTTTTGGCTGAGGAGAAAGGGATGCTGCATTCCCAGAAAACAAGGGAGATAAATATGTATCCCTGTGGATATGGAGGGACCGAAAACTACTGTAAACCAATGCAAGCACAGGAAGCTACAGTATGCCTTAACATCAAAACCCACCACCCCGAAAAGTGAATTCTCCAATAGTTTTTTAAGGAACACACTGTAGCACTCATGGGGTGAGAGAAGGGGGAAAAAAATTATTTTGCATCTTCCGCAGTATGTCTCAAGTCTTATTAAGGATGAGCAGCTCTGCGCATTGGGTGATGCAGTGTTTTTTTTTTTTTTTAGTGCCCCCCCCCCCTCTCTCTCCCAGTGCCCTGACTTTCCCTTGACTTGTGGGATTGCTGAATGAGTGAATGTAAATGTACACCAATTAGATAAGAAACTGGCTTTTCTGTAAAGCTGCCAAATCCGGGGGCAAGAGGAAGACGGGAGGGAGAGAGGAAAAAAAAAAAAAAATGCCGCTTGCCTGAAAATAAATGATCTGTATACCAATAACTCCGACTAATACCCAGCTGGTTGGTCCAAAAGAAAGACAGAGGAGACGTAATGGCCTTGATTCCCTGCTGAACTTTGTGTATAGATGGATTAAACCTGTTAGGGGTAGATGTGGTGTGAATGCGCGGCCAAAATGCAGAGATTTACTGTTAGATAAATGCAAAAATATGGATTATTACATGCTGGAGAAGCATTTCTTTTGGCTCAATTATCTAGTTACATATTAAACTCTACTCTGCGCTCTCATTATGTAGGAATTTGACTGACTTCTTAAGTAAACTTTCATCTCGCAAGCTTCTTCAATCTCTAAATCCCCCCAGCGAGCGCACTAGGGGTGCCGGTACAATCCCCACAGCCACGGATGACCTGAGAAGAACCAGAACTTTCCACTATAAAGACGCCGTCCGATATAAAAGTGCTGACTAAGCCCAGGCTCCTTCCTGTCCCGCCCTCTATACACTCCCCCCCCTTCACTTTCTTCTTCTCTCACCAGCGCACTCTGGATCCTTGGGATGAAGCAACGCTGGCTAACCCCTGTAAGGAAGCCCATTAAGGAGCCCATCAATATTTCATCATTGCTCACTCAGAAACATAGTTATAGAAGTTTCCAGGCCAGGGCCATTAGGGGGCAGACGTCAATACGTTATGGCAGCGAGCATCTCTCTTCTCTCCACCCCCCACCCACCCACTCTCCATCTCCCTCTCTCTCTCTCTTTCCCTTGCCTCCATCTCCCGTCTCAATAGAAGTCATCGGAGAGGCTTTCCGAAGACGACAGTGGTTTCCGCTCCGTCTACATTAAACAAATCATTAACCATTAGGTTTCCAAGGAGCACAGTATCCTTTCCTGCTCCTGTCAAATGAACCCCAAAAGTTATTAGCATCAATAAGAGGAAGGGAGCGAGACTCCGGGTGGAAGGTGGTTTGTAAAAGTCTGTCCTAAGGTAACAAATCTGCAGTCGCACAGAATGCAAACACCCAATTAACAGCATGACGTGACTGTATAATGTGATGAAGACGCTCTGTGTAGAAACACTTTGACTCATGGCTGTTGAGACGGGTCTAGCACCTTCGATTCTTCAACTTCAGGAGGACCAACTTGCTATGAATCAAACATAAAAAACTTTCCACTGAAGAAGCAAGGCAGGCGGGAAAACTTAATTGCAGTCTTCTTGGGATTACAATGATTTTATAACCCTTATTTCAAATTATTACACTTACATTAGCCCGGGATGGGAACTAGCCTGCAGGCTAAAGTCTGTTAAATACTGCTGTGGCAGACATTTTAACGAGTTTTCCTCCAGCTCACCCTTCAGTGTCCTTGAAACTAAAAAGGTACCCCCCCATATGCATTTTACCAGGGGGAAATGTGAGGTCCTCTGGAAGCCAAAACCAAACCGGAACCCAGGCTGCCAAGTCCATACTAATGTAAACAACACCTCCGGACCTCTCTGAGGGAGGTCGAACCATGCCAAGTCATTGCACTTATGTCATCCCTTTTAGCTTTTATAGTGTGAATCCTGCTCTGACTTTAATTAGACCCCCTTTTTTTTGTGTCATAACTTTTCATTGTTGTCATTATTCAGCTTAATTGCATGACCCTGTGATCTTGTTAATTAAAAATCAGAATAGGTTACAACTTTTAACACTTGGAACTAGATGATAAATATATTTAATTCATGTTTTCTGCACGTGTGTTTGCACTGTGGCCACATTTTAAAGTTAATACAGATATAAAAGAAAAAAAGTCCCATGAACTCACCAGAGTGCAGAATCTCTCGGGTGGATTCCCACACGTGATTCCCGGCGGATCCACCTTGATCCGCATGTAGTCTTTCATGGACGCGGATTTCGGCTGGCACGCGTACTGCTCCCACACCGAGCCCTCATCCGTGCTCACCAGGGACTTGCACAGTTCGTACTGGCCCAGAGTGGAGGCCAAGCAGTGCAGCAGCAGCAGAAACACGACCTGGAGGAGCATGGCAGGCTGGGGGGGTGGTGTTTGGAGCGGGGTCCGGCACAGGGTGAGGGGGCCACGGAGCTCAGAGGAGAGGTGAAGCGCATGGAGCGGTGATCATAAGGAAATAGTGGACATCCCTACCACCATACTGCTGTACTGTGAATTGAGAGGTGCAGGTAAATTGACACAACTCCCCTTCAGGCTTTTTTAAAAGACAGGAGAACACTGTACGGCGACTTATCGCTCAGTGTCTCTTCACAAATATTGACGGCCCCCGGAGAGCCGAGAGAGGGACGCGCTCTTGTTTTGACGGCTGACTTCCTGAGGAAGATGGTCGGTGGGTGGAGAGGCGGATAATGTGACAGAGATTAATCTCGGCATACACTTTAACCATAGTGTTGCTGTGTGTTGATGGGAGAGAGATGTTAACGCGGGTCCATGTCTCAGAGAGCTGCGTCCTGCGGGGTAACAGTGGAGCTGGTCCGGGAGGATGTTGGAGAAGCTGCTGCGTCTTCAGGTATATCCATTGGACGAATTGCACTGGCCGAGCTCCTCTGATTGTCCTGGTGCGAAATGAGAACAAATGTTACTGTAATGAGTAATGCATCCTCATCAGTTCAACACATCCTCAATCTTACTGTAAATACAGCGACATCAGCTTCGCGTGGTGGTTTCTCTTTTGCATGAATAAAAGTCTTAAACGCGCACTCCAATGGGTGGGTCGCGTTCCTATTTTGCAGTATAATTAAGCCCTTAATTATGCTGTAGTAACTTAGGCTAATTTAGCTCAGAAAGTGGGAATAAAACATCTCATTCATCTTCAGACTCTAAGGAGAACTTTAAAGTGAATGTGTGACACAGCAAGGTTTTTTTCTTCTTTCTTCTAAATATATAATGCGGGCATGTTTGGTTAAAATCCTCTGTATCCTGCAGTGCACACGGCGATATTTAATCTGAAAGAGCTGCACATTAAATCCGCAATAAAAGGCGCCGCTCCGTGTGGATCACCTTGTGCGTAAAAACACGTGCTGCTGCCGGGTGCCACCTGCGCGTGTAAGAGTTGTAATTGCTCCTATAGCTGCACAATGCTGAAGAAGGAGGCAGATGTTGTTGTTGTTGTTTTTTTTACAGACATGCAATGATTGCACTGCAAAAAGGAAGATGTATTTAAAAGCCTGTGACACACATTTTCTTAAAATATGCGCAAATGCGCACAAAGGGGGGACTCAGGAATCGACTTATTTCCAGATTTTTCTTGAATCAAGTGTCATTTTCTTGCGATTTTATGAATTCTAGGCCTTTTAAAACGATTATATCCCACTTTAGCACACTGTCTTTCATTTAATAATAAACTTTAAGCATAACTAACTGCACTGGGAGTCGTTTTATTCACTTAATTTGACCATAACTCGATCTTAAACTGGATACACGAATAAATGCATAAATATGGCATGACATTTTTTTTTTTTTTTTTTTGCAGCGTGCCCATCAATTGATCATAATCCGACTGTCATCCCCCAAACACACACACACACACACACACACACACACACACACACACACACACACACACACACACTAACTGACTGAGAAAGAAGCCTGGTCCTTTGCACAACCTGTCCCACACACATGCAGCCCTGTGGACTCACTGACTTAGTTCAAGCTGTCAAGTGAAGTCGCCAAAGCTATTTCCCCGTCACTGACAGTCTTGTAGGGGTGTGTCAGCTTCTACAGTATCCCCACCGCGCAGCATCGCTCACACCGTATGGATGTTGTACGTTCACCAGTTTAACGCGCAGGTTTTTTTTTTGTGTCTAAAACAAATGTGGATTAAGCTCAAAGTCGCTCTCACCCTCCTCTCTGTTCTGATTACACCGGAGTGGTCCGGTCTGTAATGTGTGTAACTCAGAGAGAGAGAGAGAGCAGCTTCCCGGTGCAGACTTGCAAAGAGATAAAAATAGAAAAAGCGAGATTAATATCAGATACTTACTTCTAACGCGCATCCGTGAGACAGGTCAGCACTTTGTGTGGCGTTGGGCTGCGTTCACGGTCCCCTTCTTTAGGTTTAAAGAAAGATTAAAAAAAAAAAAAAAAGAAAGGATCCCCCCCCACCCCCCTCCCGATCATCCACTGTACTCGTTCCCCGCCGCGGTCCTCACTGTACTCCCGGTTATCTTGCCTGGCTGCCCCGGCTCGCTGTTTGTTTGTTTTTTTGCCTTCTGTCCGGATACTTTTTCTTTTTTTATATATATATATCACACCGTGAATGGCTGCGCACGGTAGATCGGTGTCCTAGATCTAGAAAACGGCTGGAGAGGAAGAAGAAGAAGAGAAAAAAAAGAAGAGGACTGAAATTCCAGCGTCAGGGAGTATCAAAAGTATAAAATATTGACTTTGAGGAAAGGCTCGTGCCCGCCCTTCTTCTCCCCCCCTCTCCTCCTCCTCTTCCCACTTTACAAGCTCGGGTTTACCCGGGATGCTCAAGGGCAGAAAGAAAGAGAGGAGGAAAAAAAAAAGGCTTTATGGAAAATATCACCCTCCCTCCTCCTCCTCCTCCTCTCTCTCTCTCTCTCTCTCTCTCTCTCTCTCTCTCTCTCTCTCTCAGTTAATGCCCAGGCTAAATCCTTTTACCATCACTTTCAATCACTATCTGAGCTTTTATCTGCTCTAGCCCTGCTGCCTGAACCGAGGCGGTGCAACTTCCCCTTCTCCTGCTCCAAACTGTTTCCCACCAGGTCCGGTCTGCACCTTTCTCGGCTTAAAGGACCAGCGAGGGGGGAAAAAACTGGGACCCGGTGTTACTGTACACTCGCCCTTAATCTGTAAAGGGATGGGAAAACAAACAAATGACGTGCTTGTACACGGTGTTTAGTTGCAGGGTGAACTCTCAGTTGTGCCTGCATCAAAAATGACACTCCTCATCCTCACCTTATCCTGCGTTTGTTGTATTATTTATCTGCTTTAATGCTGCTGCACACATGCCCCATAAGGTCCCATAGGTATTGAGTTTTGCTGTGGTTGCTTCAGCCTGCAGTGTATGTAATATTAATTATCTGTAGGATTATTATACAGGATTATCAGTGGATATGAATTTATATGCTGCGTAATGGATCCATACTGCAGCGCAGTGGTCCGTGGTGTTTATGTGGAGCAGGGCCTTTTAACTTTTCATGCACAGGACGCCACGTGACTCACATTCATCTGCAACAGATTTGGACAACAGAGTTTGTTGTTGATTCCCACGGTTCAGTAGGCCGTGGAGTTGCACACCTATGCACGCTGTGTCATAATTCACAGGTTTATAAGATAAACAACAGAGGACAGGAGTCCAAAAAGCTACACTGCTTTTTTTGTTTGCATACCTTTAAATGAACATGACACTGATTTTACACAAGTTTTTTTTTTTCCATCAGGATGAGTACAACCATTATTATTTCATAAAAAATGGACATAATCGCCACAAGGTCATCCACAGGTTTCTGTAGAGCCATGGCACCCCAGGCTAATCCAAAAATGGGCAAAGGCGTGGAGCATGGGTGGAGCTGTGGTGGTCTGAATAAAGCCTGGTTACCCCTGACTGCATCCACCTGTCAATCAAAGTGGCCAAACTTTTAATTATGCATAACTTTGAGTGTTAATATAATCTGAACAGGTGACTTATATAATAATTCACCCTCAGTACAGTTGTCATGAATGGGGAAATTAGCTACAGAGACCAAAACTGTTTTTTGTACCGGGCTGTAAACATGTTTATTTCTGCTGTGAAGTTGGGACATTTTAATATAGGAGCTTATAGGGAGTGACTCACTTTTGCAGCCACCCTCAAGTGGCCGTTCAAGGAAGTGCAGCTTTTAGCATTTATGTGTTGGCTTTATTTTACAGTCAGGGAGGTCGCCTCTTAAATACTCCTCTGGAGGGAGCTACCAAAGTTTTACAAAAAAAAGTCCCCGAACAAAGATGCTGTTGAATTGAATCCTGGGAAATGTAGTTTCCAGCATTGAGAAAAGGTCTGAATACCAAGTGTACTCCAAGATGAAGAAGTGTGGTTCCAGCTGCAACAACCGCACCTGACCACACCCTTCTGCTCGGGTTAAGCAGACTTGAAGATTTCAACATCAGGCTGCTTTTCGGTTTTCAGCTTTAAGTTTCTCTTTAATCTGCCTCTTGAGGGTATCCTAACTTTGTGAAAGTGCAATATGAAGTCACTGAAGTGTTCTTTTAATCATGTTTTTAATTATGAATTAATCATAGACCTCTTCGAGGCTCTAAAAAAATGTAACTTAAGCAAAGAAAGAAGACGTGTTTGACGTGTTGCAACCCACAGGCAGAATGTGACAAAGATTCATAAGTAGACATTTCATCATTTTAGGAGGTCACCAGCATAAAAGGTTGAGAACTACTGTGGGAACTGGTGGCTAACCAGTTACAAGAACTAGTAAAAGAAAGGTGAATTTAAACAATCCCTCATTCTGCTTTGGACCTGCTGCAACATCCTCAAGAACCCCAGAGGTTCCTGCACCTAATTTTGGAAGTAACAAACACCATCGTCCTGCCAACACAGGAGCAGATGTGTATAATCAGTTCATAGTGAGCCAGATCACTGTAACTCACACTGCAGAGGTGAATGACATGCATTTGGGCTTACATAATTCACACCTCTGCTCGTATTTCAGGGCAACCGAAGAAGAAACAGGCCAAAAGACAAGGGGGGCAGAGGGAGAAAGAGATGTACGATTCAGAGGAAATCATGAACCTCTGTATGAAACACTGGCAGTATAGCCAGGAGAAGATCGATAGCTTGTCCTTCCTTCTCTTTTCGCATCTCTGTCATGAGCCTTAACCCTTTTTGTCCTGCTCAGGCATTTTAGAGGAGAGCACCCTCCTTTCAACAACAGCACCGTGAACAGGGCAAGACTGAAAGACAAATTCCCTCCTCTGGGATCAATAGAGCATCACAAATATGGCATTCGCTCCTGTAACAGGCTCTTGATATACAATAACACAGGCCTTTAATCGACGCCGCGCCAGGGCAAAGGGAGGAAAAAGAAAAGCGGCCCGCTGAATCCGAGTCAAAGATGAAACACAAACTACGTGGCATTTGGTAGAGGTTGGGAAAAAAAAAACACGTAGGAGCCCGTACTTCACTTTCGGTATTAGACTTTCAAAGGTTTTCAGATTTCTGTGGTTAGAAAGCGAGGCCGTGTTTTTCCTTCTTCTTACTTGTTTGATGTGAGTGATTTCGAGCAGAGGTTCATCAGTGATTCAGCGATGGTCAGAGAGTGTCAGCCGTGCTGAAAACATGACTTAGTATGATTAAGCACCAAACGTTTATTTCACAAATGGATAAGGATTACATGTGTAGGCAGTGAAACTGATTGCAGCCTCTGTGATTTACTGTTCTGTGCCTCTAACAAAAAAAAAACAAAATCATATTTAGCCAACTCCACATTTTCTATATCTGTATATGCTTTTATACTTACTTATGTGCATCAATAACCTGATAGAAATGTCAACCCTCAACATGATGAATGAGTGATATTGTATTTTGGAATTCAATTATGTCTAACTAAATAAGAGCATCAATAACAATAGAAGCGCCTGTCCTGGCTAATAGACCTGTACACATTACACTATGTAGCACAACAGGGCATTGCTGCATTCATTTCCTGCAACAATGTTTAGTGACTTGACCGTGCTGTGTAAAATTAGACATCCCTTTTGAGAACTGACTCAATTTTGAAAGTGGCTGCATGTGAATGTTATATAATTTCTGTGATTTATTTCACAGTTTATATAGAAATACAGCTCTGTGAATCATTTTGGCTCCCGGGAGCGCGTTCACCGACTCTGAAAAGTTGTGTAAAACACTGTCAGTATGTGGCAAAAATCAAATGACAAGACTCTCCGCAGCTTTTTTTGTCACTCTCCATCTTTCTTTATACTCTCCCTCTCTTTCACTCTCGCTCTCTCCGTGTTTGTGTTTTGGCAGAGGATTGAACTGTCAGAGTAGCCTAGCTGGCAGACCTTGATAAAAAAATATACCCTTCATCGTGGCAGCCTGCTGAGTTTGGACAAGGTTCAGGACGGGCCCCATCCCTCCATCCCTCCCTCCCTCCCTCGCCTCCCTCTCTTTCCCTCTATTTGCCGAAAGGATGACGCAAAAGTCAACCTGAGCGGGAGTCACGCTCTCCCATAAATCATTTTGGGAACTTTTGGGAAGGCCCAAACAAGTTGTGTATTATCAGACATAATCTATCTAGCCATCGTGAAATGCTTTGACCAGATGGCCAGGGTGTAATCTCTCTCACACACACACACCTACACCTACAGTACAGTATACACTTTTCTGTTTGTATCAAGTGGCAAGCTCCTTAGCTGTGAAGTCAATGTGGAAGTAGATGTTGATTGTATGCAATAAAAGATGATATTTCTGGTTTTGTTGCATCAGTTCTGATGCTAAATCGGTAATATCTGAAAAAAAAACACACACTATTTTGTTTTTCTCAAATAAGCCCCGAGATTCAGATTTTAGCTTTAATAGTTCATCTGATCAAAAGACACTCAAATCAGTTCGTGTGTGAATATTTGCTACTTCTTTTCACAAGTTTAATTTCCAACATCTCGAGCCTCTTTTTCCCTTTTTTTTTTGTTCAGTAAGCCTCACTGACTATAGAACACCTGTCACTATGATCATATGATGTTCTTTAAACAACCAGATGGGTCCTCTAGAAAATGAGTAGAGACACACACGCACACACACATACACCAATCATGGTCTCCTAGCAACTCCTAGTTAGTGGTCCTACCTTGGGAGTGATGCTCTTTTTTTTTACTTACATCAGGTGTTTTGCCCACTGGGGAAACCAGAAATAACCTTGGAGTGACCCCGAATCGCAGACACATTTCACCTCATTCCCACAAACCACATCTAACCCCGTTACCCAGTCGAGCCCCCCAAAAAAATATTAACACCACAAGCAGTTTTTCTTCTTCTTCTTCTTTTATATTTCCCCAGCCTCATGTGTTAGTTTGGCACAACATTGATAGGGGTTTTAGGTGACCTCTGGTGGTTTATGTCCCGTGAAATCTGACGGGTGGAAGTGAATGAGGCGGAGAGGGATCCAAAAGAAGTGAGCAGTAATGAGCGGGAGTAACACCTGAGGGCTCATGCTTGTACATCACAGATCAGTCACTTTATAAGGAGGGAGGACAAGCCGTCGACTGAGATTTAACAGCATCTGCGGAGGGCCCTGTTGGAGTCCTATCCCACACTGGGCCAGCAGCAGAAACACTAATCTGTTGTGGTGTGTGTGTGTGTGTTTTGTGTGTGTGTGAGAAGGACTGAGCATACAAAAGAGGCATTGTTTATATTCATTTTGGTGTGTATGCAGTGTTGCAGGGGTGTGGAAGGTGAATCCGTGTCTGAGGTGTACTACATTCGCGAGTGTGTGCAAGTGCTGTACAGTATGTGTGTGTGTGTGTGTAGTGGCCTCTTTTCTGCTTGTCGGCCGCGGCATGACTGAACCTCCTCAGTGTCCCCATGTGATCCAGTGATCGATGGAAACCTCTGGAGGTGCCTTTCACACACACACACACACACACACACACACACACACACACACACACACACACACACACACACACACACACACACACACACACACACACGTGCTCTCTCTCTCCACTCCAACACTGTGAAGTGTCTGTCGCCACTGAAGGTTACGGTAACAAACCCAACCTCTCACTCACCCTCTTCTCACTCAATGGATCAATCAATTAGTCGTTCACTTCCTCATTCCTCCTCACTCGCTCATTTGCTTTACTCATCTATCACGTCACCAAAGGTAAAGTCACACTCCCCGTCGCCGGCACCTCCGGTAAATCTCAGCGACGTGACTGATGCAGTCACTCAAACACTCGCACTGCTCACTTACTCATTCATGCGTTGAGTGAATGAGTGAGCTTATTTTTCATTCTATTCTTCACTGTAAGAGCACACTTCATGTTTTCTCTACTGGAAGGGCACCCTTGATAGTGCTTCGACACATTTTCTCCACTAGAAGGGTACCTCGGAGGCCACTTCATCACATTTTCTCCACTGGAAGGTCACCCTTGATTTGGCTTCATCAAATTTTCTCCACTAAAATGTCACTCTTGATGGCCCTGCATCACATTTTCTCCACTAGAAGGGCATCCTAGAGGGGCACTTCCTTATGTTTTCTACACTAAAATGTAACTCTTGATGGCCCTTTATCACATTTTCTCTACTGGAAGGTTACCACAGAGGGCACAGCATTATGTTTTCTCCACTGAAAGGTCACCCTCGATGGGGCTTCATCACATTTTCTCCACTAGAAGGGCACCCTCAATGGAGCTTCATCACATTTTTTCTACTGAAAGTCATCCTAGTGGACATTTAATCACATTTTCTCCACTAGAAGGGCATCCTAGAGTGCACTTCCTGATGTTTTCTCCACTAAAATGTAACTCTTGATGGCCCTTCATCACATTTTCTCCATTGGAAGGGCACCACAGAAGGCACTTCATTGTGTTTTCTTGCACAGTGGGCCACTGTAGAGGGCACTTTATCATGTTTTAAGAGGAATCCAATAGGGAGTTTTGCTGTTGTTCTATATACTTTTTGCAGTAACTATATAAACGCTGAGAATATTGAAATATATTCATACAATTATGCAAATTATACAATATGAAAACATGCACCATTGCTCTGTGCAGATCCTCTATTTTCTTTGTGCAGTGAATCATGGGACTCTTTCTTGACGAGACTTCTACTCGCTGTCTTGCTCTCTGACACTTGTTAAACTATTACTCCATTACTCATCTAGGCATATTGTGTTATTTTAAGTGAATTCAAATGAACAAAAATGAGTAAAATCAGAACAATTTCAAACTTTTATCTAAAAGAGAACTCTGACAATGTAGCACTACCGTAAACCTGGGAGACTAGAAAACTTCTGTAGAAATTTCCTGACTTCTAGTTCCTAACATTGGACACTGGATCCTACATTTCCAAAAAAAATCCTTATGATGCAACTCATTATTATTATTATTTTAAACTTGAAAACCCCCCTAGAACCAGAGAAGACAATATACAACAAGCTGAATAATATCTCCATGAATAGTGAGTTGACTTTGACATGTAAAACCTTTGACACAGGTTTATTTTCCTTTCTTTTGATATATTGACATGGGAAATGTTGTCAAATAATAATATCTTATGTATGTTTGAAATGTATTAATTAGGTTTGGAGTGCTAGATATATCATAACTTTCGTATAATTTCCTCTGTCCAGGTAGAAAGTCAGAGGGACATCAAATGGGATTTCCAGCGAGAGAGGGTTGAGAAATCCTGATTTAACACTTTAAACTTTTATTGACTCTTTCCTTTTTATGGTGGCGTTTATTGATTTATTTTAACAGTCATTACATCAGCGTTAATTTAAGTGGTTTTGTGTTCGGTGTGAATGTAAATGGAATTATTGAATCCCCCCAAAAAAGTTCATGTAACTAAAGAGGAACGCATCATTAGCCATGTGCTAGCGCAGCCACTTATATGTGCCATTTCAGATTTATAACTCAGACTTGGCAGCAAATTAAAGTCAGGTCTAGAGGAGGATAAAAGATTTACAGTCCATTCACCAGAATGGTCTGCTAACAGTCGTTCAGCCTACTCACACCATTATATCCTTCATTAAATGAGCTGTAGAGGAGAGAATGAGATTTATCCTGCTGCTCTCAGGGCAAACAGGGCACAGTCTCTTCTTCAGACTGACGCTCTGTGTTGACATTGGGGGGGATAAATCCAGCAGGATCAATACCAGCTTTTCGTCTCATTGATTTGCTCATACAACCTCGCCCTCGTCCCACCCAGAGGTTCTTCCTCCACGCTGACCCCTCTCCGTCACCTGTGGACACCGTTCATTCATCTATCTACATATAGTGCCTATCCATTTCACCGACTGGGGGCAGTGACATTGTACATTGAGAGCAGCTCTTAGAGGTCTCATGATGTCATGTTTTTAAAAAAAGGGGTGGATGAAGGTATAACCCAACAGTGACTGTTGAAGTTATAAATACTTTGTATGTTTTGTGCATTTGGACAGTGCAGTTATTATTTGTAAAAGTTAACTTAAACTCAAATTAAAACTCAGTAGTAGTTTTCTGATGTTACACCACTAGGTTTAAGTGCTTGAGTATCTTGCCCAAGGACACTTGGACTTGCAGACTGGAGGAGCTGGAGATCGAACGCCAATCATCTAATTAGTGGACAACCCGCTCTACCTCCTGAGCCACAGCCGCACCAGCAAGGTTAACAGAACATCATGGTTTAACTTAATATACTATGCTAAGGTTATGCTGGAGTTAGACTACATGATATTTTTGTCTGTTAAAACAATCACCGTGTCGGATCAAGTGATTATATAATCATATATTGTCACTTGATCCAAAGATTCAGCAGATTACATGCTGGTCCCAGATCGATCCAAGCTTTCACGGTATGCATGACGTCATCTGGGAGGAGGCGCTTATGACCGACTTCTGGGAATAAAGATGAAAAACAAACAATGACATCCAAAACAGTGTTTCATATTTAGTGTCATGATTTTTTGTTTTGCCGTGTTTACATTGGAACAAATCATGGAATTAAGCGGTTAATTAAGACTCTCACATGCTAGTCTTTCTGTCTGGACATGGTGAGTCCCAGATGCGAGGTCAGCTGGACTCCATTATGATACACTACATGACCATTTGTCTACCCCAATGTCTGTTGGGTGAGGCTATTACTGGGTTGACACTCTGAATCCAGCATTAGGTTGGTGGTTACAGTAATAATCACTTGGGTAAGGTTTGGGAGCGATCACGGTCACAGTTAAAAGAAAACTTTGTAGAAAATCCCTTGTTAGAGTTCGACGTTTAGTTGACCCACCTCTCCCTCCTCTTCTGTGGACTTTTTTTTGCTCTTTAATAACACTGCTCCGCTCTGCTTCCTCTTTTGATCCCAGCGGACAACAAAAATTAGCAAATGCTGAGATTTTTCTGATCAGCGACTGTTGATGGCAGACTGTCTGTAACCTGCCACCTGCCAGTATTACCACTTTTCTCTCTCCTTCAGACTGAACAGTTCGGTGTGATATAATGATGTGTACGTGTTGTGTTGCTGTGACATTTCTTTCATTACTGAGACAATGTCACAAATGAGCTTCGTTTTTTTTTTTTTTTTATGATTGAAAGCCAGTGGGCACTGAACAGGAAGACGGCCACTCTGACCTTTTCGCTCCAGCGGTGTTTTGTTTCCATCACTCGACCAACGGTGGTCTTTGTTTATTTCTGTCCTTCCTCGGGGGTAAATAAAACCCAGCTCTGCCAGAGAGGAGTCTGGGTAATGAGGCTTGTGTCTTTGGAAGAGCTACATCCAACAGGTCATGGGGTCAACCTCGGAGATAAAGGGGAAATGGATATGAGGTTGGAATCTATTTATATTATATTATATTATATTTCTATGCATGCATGCGTGTGTGTGTGTGTGTGTGTGTGTGTGTGTGTGTGTTATGTCCTGTAATACTATCCAGGCCTATTGTTATCATCATGACAACATTTCAGAAAACAAAATGACGAAATCAACTCAACAAAATGTCAAAAAACAACAACTCAGTGTTATCTTTAAAACTAAGGTGGATTTGTGAAGTTTTTTTATGCACAACTGTTCATTATTATACTATATTTCAGGCTCATTTTAAAACCATACAGGAAATACAAAAGGAGTAAGTAAAGAGAGGAGTCATATTTAAGATAAGATAGATTCAGTGAACCCCCACGAGGGAAATTCACTTGTCACAACAGCTCGTACAGCAGCTTTTATGCACAAAAAATAGCTCATTATTAAGAAAAATATAGAAAAAGATATTAAGTCATTCTGATGTTAAGGAGTCTGGCAGCTGCTGGAATGAAGGACCTGTGGCAGCGCTCCTTCTTACAAGCTGCTGGAATGAAGGACCTGTGGCAGCGCTCCTTCTTACATGGTGAAAGCATGTTGTTCTCTCCAGAAACATACGTGTAAACATCATGATACATTTGTAACGGATTTATTCCCAAACCTCGTCTCTGACTTCACACGTGCCTTCAAAGGGGAAGAAGAACAGAAGCAAACATAATTCATGAGATGTAAACAACTCTTCATCTGCATGCAGTTCCGAGCAGGACTGTAAAAATCTGACTTTATCTGCGCTGATGGGTCCAAAAGTTTGACTTTCTGCCAGCCCATTCTATTTCTTATTGACCTTTCTTCTTCCAGAGCATTATGACCATCTGATGGACACACTGCACCAGCATCAAACCTGATTATGCCATCTACAGTACATTGGCAAATTTGATAAGCCTGTTTGTATTTTTCTCTCCATGTCTCCCGTTAATACATTACAAATGCACTCCATCATCAGGAAAACCAACATGAAGGACCTCCCATGCCGTTTGAGCTCTTGACTGACAGCCCATCTAATTACTAATTAATCTTTTCATCCCTTTTGCCTTTGGACTGTGGACAAATGCCCATTTTACTTGGAAACCGAAAGAGCTAGTGATGAATAACTGTCTATTACAGCTAGGATGGCACTGAATATTAAAGGGGAATAAAATATTGTTGGGGTTTTTTCTACTGTGTGAATACATTGACTAATTTAAGTAATAAAAGCAGCACAAATCAATATTTTTGTTTTACCAAAAGGCCAAGTTACTATGTGTAAGGTGAAAATAACTACTTAACTGCAGTTCCCCTCAGTGTTTTGGAGCATTTTAGTGTCTTTCAGCTCAGTTTTTTCCTACATAGTACCTTTTTTTGTCTTCTGGCTTTACACTACACTTCAACATTGACCCATTTACACGCCGACCTTCGTACGCTGATAAAAGAGAGAGCCGTGCAAGGTGCCAACTGCTCATCAGAAAAAAGAGTAACAAATGCTCGTTCACACACACATTCACACCGAAAGGACGGCCACATTTCCAGCAGCTGTTTTCAGAAAAACAAAAAATCCGGCTCCGATCCACCACCAACAGTAATACAGTGAAGCATTTAGCGGCTAAAGATCCAGATATACTGTATCCCTCAGGAGTTAAAGACTGAAACAGAGCTAAAGGAGAGTGAATATAGGACTTTCATTAGGTGGACACAAACAACTCTGAGTGAATGCTAATGTTGCACCGTGTCTGCTGGATGTGTAAATAAGTAACAGCCACATCAACTTTAGACGCTGATGATCAATGTTGTACTCAGAGCTTGTTCTGCTGCATCCCAGGTGGAAAAAAAAAATCAATTAATACTGCTTTAAAAATAAAAAATAGTCTCTTTTTAGAAAATAATTGTTTAAACTAATTCAAGTTAATGTTACAATTCTATAATGTAATCTAAAAGTTCTTAATGCAAGCTCATTAAAACATAAATAGCTATTATTTTGCACTCCGGGAGTTAGTATTATACTGTACATCAATAACCAATGTTCAGTTTGACTTCATACACACACTGTTGGATGTTTTTCCTGGCCTGACCACGCAGTGTTTTGTGGCCTTTTGCTTTTTCTTTTCCCCCCTCGCATCAAAAGCCTTTAAACATCTCTGTGAACATCTGTAAAGAAACCTCTGCTAATTACCAACAGGCCCAGCACACTACAGTAGATGTACACCGCTGTGCATCAGTGTATGCCTTCAGTACAGACCAAAGGTTTGCAGGATTTAAAAGCATTTCTTCTTCCGCTCTCTCTCTCTCTCTCTCTGATATCTCGCTTATTAGATCCAGACAAAGAACATTGATTCTTGTGCAATTATTTTTTCAGCTCCACCACAACAGGATGATTTTTCCTTCATGCTTTTAAGTCTGTCTGTCTGTCTGCTGCTGCTGGATGTCATGGCTTGTCAGAGTGTGCGATGTGTTTTCCTGTGCATGAGTGAGCATTTGTGTGTGTGTGCATGTTCTCATATATGAGTAACTTTACTGCGTTCTTCACTTTGTATGAGCTGTTTCCACATGAGCACAGTCTGTGTATCTGCATGTGAGGCTTTTTCTTTTTTTTTGTATTGTTGTATTTTCCCACAGCATACAGACTTTGGGGGTGATGGGGTAGAGGTGGTGGGTGTTAGCGGTAGGAGTACCTCTCCTCTCCACTCAGTATGGGAATCAAGCCGGTAGTGGGTGGAGGTCTGGCCAGAGATTAGCCCTCCTCTCTGTGAGTGATCCCTGGACTGCAGCAAAGGGAGGGCCGGCCTCTCCTCTGCAGCTCCCCACGTATCCGTTAATGTAAACACGATCAATATGTTTGTTGTGAGACCTGCGCAACTAAAAGGAAAGAATGAAACCACAGGACCGAGAGGTCAGGATCTTGCCTTGTTCTCACTGTCTTTTCTATAAACCAGCACCTCTTCGTGTCCTCCTTGTTTTGAACTTACTGCACTGTACTTTAGGTGTCTAACTTATTCTGTTTAAACACCTTTAAGCGCCTGCCCGGGTTCTCAAGCTGCAACCACTATAGCTGAATTTTAAGGCGATGCAGAAGTACAAGGAGTCCAGTTCCCCTAATGACTGCTAAGTGCTGGTCTGAAGGTCTTAAGGTGAAGAGAACTGAACTATGTCAATAACAGTACACACTTGTCTTAAATAACCTGTAACATATGGAATATTATAACATTCATAAAGAGATGTTTAAAGCAAATCAGCTGTAGAGAGCTGTAGCTCATGAAGTCGTTTCACAAGCTTCTGTGCAATCTCTCGTTTGGCATTAACAAGATGTGTGTTCCTGGAAAAAGCAAATTGCCATCCACTGCAGCACTTCCTTGTTACTTCGTAAGAAAACGCGGTTGCAATTAACCAGCACAGCTTGTTGTAACTTGGTTTCCATGTGCATTATATCCATTACCACTCTCTTCTTCTTAAGTCATTTTAGAGTTGTGAACGTCTGCACTGTTCAGTCCTAACTGCAGCCCCCTCTGCTTCACCTCTTTTGGGGTTAATGGGAAATGGTGTTTTCTATAAAGGCCACAAGTAAATGAAATATTTTCTTTTGAATTACCGCCAGCTTTTCCTCAGGTACTTATTTTTTAGTTGGCATTGACGGTGATGTTCTGTGGGCACAGTTTTCATTTGTTTGTCTCGCTCATCTGTGGCTCAAACGCATGCACCTCTTTTCTGTAGTTTAATGTTGATTTCATAATCATCCTGACTCCCTGAAGTCAAGCAGCAATGTGCAGATATTTCAAATATGCAAGAGGAGTCTCGCATGTCACTGTTTATAACACAGGGTTTTTATGCTTTGCTAGACAGGCGGCTTTAAAGAAAAAAACTTTGGGCCTAAATTAAGAGTATACCCGCTTCTTCAGGCACCACTGATTACTGTACTTATCTAAACGTATGAAGTAAATCAGAAAACAAACTGTTGAGTTAAATTCTTTTCTAAGGATTTGGTTTTAGGTTATTTGTGCAAAAAGAAGTTTTCTTACTTCTGGAACAAAACCTGCAGTTTCATTTCCCTTCATCCCTTTTTGGGATGTTAGATGTTTGAAGTGTTTTTAAGTAAATCTGTGAAGACCTTAGTGTGCTTGCATTTATTGTACCAACTCCAAGGATGTAGATTGGTCAAACGTTGAATGTCCTGTCCTCTCTCTCTCTTTTTTTTTTACAAACTCTGTGTAAAACCTCACCACATAGTAAACCTCACCTTATTGCTCCAGATTTCATTTTCTGGCTCCAAGCAACAGAAAGATGGTAGCAGGTGGTAAACCGAACTCCAGGCTTGAGAAAGGTCTCCGTGGTCATTGTACTTTTCCTCAGACCTCTACTGTGTTTCTGTCATGTTGTGAGAGATGACACATGAAAACTCATTTTCCCATGCCTGTGTGGTGGCTGCAGTGATTTCTCAGGAGACATATAAGTTTATTACAAACATGCAAATGACGCGTGTTGTCTTAGACCTGCAAGTACAAGAAACCCAACTCAGTTCCTTTTTATTCCTCTCTCTCCGTCTTTGTCTGGCAACGCTTTGGACACATTTGGCAACTTTAGCTTGCTTTACCAAACACTGCGACACAGATCATTTCTCAACATTTTCGCCGTTATATTCTTACAGTTATATTCTTATTTATTAGTCATTTAACTTTCCATTTGTAATTAAAAAAAAAAGGTTGTTTGACATCTGTCCTCTCTCTGCCTCTTCCTCTCATTTCCGTTCGGTCTGCAGCTCCTCTTCTTTCCTGCCGTCTCTGACTTGCATGCATTTCTGATAACCCCTCACCCCGGATCAGTTTTGAGCTTTTTTAATGGCATAGTTTTCCGTCGTCGAGCGAGACCGCAATTCATATTTGATAAGCATCTCACTGTTGTGTCACTTCTGTAGCTCTGAGCTGAAGTTCACAGGATTTTTTCTTTTTTTTCCACCAAGAGAAACTGCTGCTTTTGAAGGTTAGGAGCATATTTGAACCTTTAATTCTCAGCAAGGTTAGGTTGGCTGTTATTCATCCAGTTTCTGTATGTGAGTATTAATATTCTGTCTGTTCTCAAAATAAAAAGACTTTTTTATCTTTATTTTGTTTTTGTGGTGACCTCTGCAAGCTTTAGAGTACAGTCATTGTTTTTTTATTTGAAGAATATGTTGGTTGTGTGCAGCTGCTACTTGTTTCATAGTAACAAATCTCCGGCTTGGTAATGACAGACTAAAGGGATTTTTATGCTTGATTTCTTCTGTCAGACAAAGTACTGTAAACTCCGCGAGTTGAATCTGTGTGATTGTCACAGTCACAGCTGGTCTGTCTTCTCCTGCTGCGGCTTCTGTTGTCGCTGCCTTGCTCTTTCCTGTCTCGGTCATTCCTCACCTGTCCACCAGATGCCCTCGGTGTGCCACCCCCCCCTCCCGTCCTTGTGTCACACCTGTGACTCATGGCTAATCAGCTGTGATCCGCAGCCTGCCCTCCCAGCTGCTTCCTCATCTCCAATTAGTGTTGCAGCCATTCCTCCTGTCGCCTCCGTCCTGCCGGAGAATCTGTTTCCTGACGTGCCTGTGTACCTGTTGTCTCCCGCTCTGAACTACCTTTAATGGACCTGATTAGTTTTACTTTTGTTGTTTTTAGTCAGTTTAGTGAGTTTGCTCATTTCAGTTTGGATTTTATTGTTTAAAATGATTAGCTTTAGTTTATTTTTAATTTTTCTGTTTCATTCAAATTCAGATTAGCAGTCATGTGGACATCCGACTCTCAGTGAACATATGCACATGTCTCCATATGTTGGTTGTGTTGACACATTTAACCAAATTAAAAAAATTAAAGATGTTCCCTTTTCTGTGCGTATTTATTCTCTTCAACTACACTGAAAATGAGGGAATGTCCTCAGCGATATTTTGAGATTAGAGTAAAGATTCATTCAACATAAAAACCAGTTGTACTTAGTTAAACAAAGTTAATTGTTGCCAGGAGTTAGGATTAATAAAACAACAAAAAGAGGCGAGGCAGACTACAAAGGCAAGCGGATGATGTACAAACCAAAAGAAATGAATATAATCAAAAGAGTACTCTTTAAAAATCTAGTCTAAACTTACTAAATAAAACCAAAAAGGAAAGAAAAACATCACTGTCTCACAAATAATTCACAAGTATAATACTTAATATATTAGTTGTAGTTAACTATAATACCTCTGTGTGCATACAGTAACAATGGGGTTGGCTTTTCTGCGTACAGTGTGTGTTTTTATGTTGTTGTAACTGCAAATTTCTGAATTGCAACATACGCACAACCATGTGTGTGCTCGTATTCCTGTGTTCATGTTTTTGTGGCTACTCAGCCTTTTAAAAGAGTTGACCGAGATATCACGTAGCCTGTATGCTGTCATCAGAAGAGCTTTCAAAACACCTCGTGTGGGTGTGAGGTCTGTAATTCAAGAGTAGAATTCGGAGAAAACGTGCACGATACTGCTGACAGAAGTTTGTCAGACATGTCAGCGTGTCGAGCACAGGTGTAAATAATAAATGCTTCGGGGTGCAGGGTTTGCTCACTTTACTTCAAAACACACAATTTGACTTGTCATAGCCAAAGGAGAACAACATTAATTATGACTCCACTTTTTTTGAATCATCCATGTGAGACATGAACATGCATAATAGCAGGTTGCCATCACTAATGTTATTAATTGCACCTTGTGTTTGTCCTGTTATGACGTGTCAAAAAGGTCTGTTGATTAAAGAAGACATGAGCAAACATGGATGATATACACGTTTTAATCAATATGTATGCTGTACGCATCCACACAGAGACATTTGTTGACGTTTCCACGACTCTCTGTTAGTTTTCTTCAAACTCTTTAACGTAGGACATATTTCACATTTTAATAAAACGTACTTTGGTGACCTCACGTTCATTCATTCTCAACATAGATGAGCAGCAGACGTCTAATCAGCCTGGATAAGTGAGAACACCTGTGAGCACAACAGAATTACCAGTGGGTGAAATACAAACAGCAATAACTGACTTTATAATTGCTTTTACAGCAATAAAACCCTCGCCTGGCTTGAACCTCAATCAGCTTTTACTCTACAACCAGCGCGGCACGGCAGGAAACGGCTTCAACCTGCGCTTACAGTTGAGTTCACGCGGGGTCAACGGCAATGAATTGTTGGACGAGAGGTCAGCTCAGCGTTCAGAGCACTAGTTGCGGTAACAGCGCGTGACATAGAAGATAAAAACATGATAAAGAATTAAAATACAGTACAATAAATGTTGAAGTATAAACCGGAGTGATATAAATAAAATATAACAAACCAGAATAAAAATATGTGCTGTGTAAGTGTGTACGAGTGTACTATACACAGTAAAAATGTGAAAGGAGTTTGTGTGTGTGTACAGGTGTCAAGTGTATTGGAGAGGCATCGCTGTATAAATAAATGAACGCACTATATAAATAAGATATACTACACTATTTAAATATATAAAAAGTGAGGATTGTGAGTGAGAGTAAAGTGACATGTGTATACAGGGGTATGACGTCAAAGTATGTACTTTAGCGGTAGTCCCATTACATTTGCATTTAGTCATTTAGCTGATGCTTTTATGTAAAGTGACAATCAAGGTACAGTGCGACAAGGACACGTTAGTGCAGCAATAAGTGCTACTCGCATGAAATCAAGTGACAGTTGCGGAAGGGGGGTAGATTTAACATGTCAATTTGCTGGAAGTGTTGGAGAGGATCGCGTTTTTAAAGGCAGAGATGGACGCCCCTGATCTGGTAGGAACTGAACTGTTTGGATTTTCCTGAGTGTACAGGTGGCAGATGTAGACGTTGTTCACTGGCATAGCACAACGGTCCGGAAGTGACAAGTATATATAGTTTGTGTAAGAAAAAGTAGAGCCCCTTAAATAAAATCGTGCATTGAGGACCATCAGTAAGAAGCTGACCCCACAGACGATCCAGCCATCCGTTTTCTTATCCTCATCAGGGTTGTGGGCAGGCTGGAGCCTATCCCAACGGGCACTGGCCTCAGCCGGAGGTTCAAACCAGGACCCTTCTCGCTGTGAGGCATCAGTGCGAACCACTGCACCGCTGTGCTCCCTGAAGAGAACTGACCATGTTTTCCGTGGTGGATTATTGTGTTTAAGCAAGCTTCTGTTAACAGTGCGTCGATACAATCTGAACATTAACAGATCAACAACAATATTTAGGGCTGCATCCTGTTTAGTTTTGACAGTATCCTGTATTGTCCATCTTTCGCTCATTGCTCGGTGTGAACAGAACAGAAAGTCCCAGCTGGTGTGTTACTCTGAGAAAAAGGAGACATATTTTCTAAAAGGTTGAGCTGCTTATCCGCGCTCGTTCTCGTGGCGTCTTGTGGGGATTGAGCTCTAACAATAGAAGCTCAGAGGAATCTGATGGAGCTGTGGCACGGTCCGATCCTTGTTATGTGACTTGTGGGCCCAAGAACATTTGTTCTCCTTCATCCCTCGATATGTGTGGGATGAACAGATCCTTCCCAGGAGAGTCCAAACCGATTGTTTGCTTTCAACTCTCTACATCTACTGTATCTGCTTTATCCTTCTTGCCATTTTCTTCTTCACTCTTGCCAACCGTCTTATTTTTTCTTTATCTGGTTAATCTCTATAATCTTTATTGTTTATTTCTATTTTGCTTGATTTTTGCTTCTTCTTTTCTTTTCTTTTTTTCCGGCTTTTCTCTCGACTCTACTTCCACCTCCTGTTGTTACAGTTTGCCTGTAATCATGTGAGTGGAGTGTGTACAGAAACACACCCACACTAGCAAAATAATGAGCAATGACATAATCGCACATTGCATGGGGCTGCTTTTATGAAGAAGTGTTGAAATAAGTGTTATTACATCCCTGCCTTCCTATTGATAACTTGCATGAAGCGGGAACTCTGGAACCATTTTTAGCCGTGCTAGAAACATTGTCGCTTGTTCAGTCAGTTGGTCGGTCCATCCACCACTTTGGGAAACGTGAATGCCCCCTGATCACTGACAGTATAAAGAATGGTTGGTCAAACAAGCCATCTGTAACGGCACCCATCCATCAATCAAAGCAGTCACGGTGTTAATTATGCATAACTTTAAGCCTTAATATAATTCGAATTATTAACTATAGAGACCAAAATAGTTGGTTGTGTCACCATCACTTGCCCAGAGAGCCTCAGTTTTATTCTGTGTTTAGCTCCAGTTAACAAATGTCAGCATGTAACCCGGTAAACATAAGCGTGTTAATGTTGTGACTATGAACATGTTAGCATACTGAGGTGTTGAAGTGCAGCCTCACAGAGCTGCCAGTGTATATACAGAAATCTCTATATCTCTACTATTTCCTTCTCTTGGTTGGCTGCTTTTATACAGAAGTGTGGAAATAAGTGTTATTATATGCCATGCTCGCCAGGCGATTGGTTTGTGAAACCTGAATGTCGATAAAAAACTTCACGGCGATCCGTCTAACAGTTAGTAAGATGGATCAGAAGATGTATCCTAATTACTTTGACGATCCCCTGACTTTTTATTAGTGCCACCAGCAGGTTTTGCACAATAGAGTCTCGGCTTTACTCTGTGTTTAGTCCTGATTATCAAATATGAGAGCAAACTCGGTAAGCACTAACCACTAAACATCGGCATGATGTCACACAGAGCTGCTAGTGTATAAAACTAAATGTATTTATATATTTTTAGTCCATTTATCCATCTCATCTTTGTTCAGTCAGTTCCTAAATCAAATGGTTTCGAGTCCAAAGTGTATCCCCAATCACAGTGTAAGACAGAAACACACACACACATATACACACCTACACACTCCCCCTCTCACAAAGCCAGTGACATTCCTCTGTGCATGCCGTTTCTCTCCAGAGTCACTAGATCACTGTCGGATTAGGCCCCTGTTTCCCTGCAGGCAAGTTGGGGTGCCCCAAGTGTGTCTGTATTTTCATTGTATGTGTGTGTGTGTGTGTGTGTGTTTGTGTGTGAAATGGCAGGGAACATGGTGATTAACACTGGATGTGTGTTTGCTCCCGGCGCTGGCACAGTCATAGGGAAGTGCTGAGCCGTGTAAGCACCTGCTTTATCCCCCCCCAGTGAGACGACAGAATAAAGACATCAAGCGCTCACTCGACGTTGCACTCCTGCAACCCCCTCCCTGCACCTCTCCCCCTTCTCTTTCACATACATATACACAAATACACACACACACACACACACACACTGAGCTCTGTGTCTGTGAATGGTGTGTTTTCAAGCTGAAAAGACAGAACTGGACCTGTGTCTGCACCACCTTTCCAAACATGACCCCCACTGCTGGCTGAATTGTGCTGGAACGGATCTGTTGCACCACCTCAAATGCACCATTACTCAGATCTATGGTCAACTCTGTTCCGGCTCTGTCTGCCACTGGTCCTTGGACCAAAAGCAGCAGACTTTAGATCACAGTGTCCCCGAATCTTTGGCTTGTCTTGTGGAGTCTGGCAGTGTGCTTTAAGGAATGAGGGTTTGAATCAAACAAAACAAGCTGAGAGAAAAACACAGAAATCCTGTAGGGATGCCTTATATTAAGTAAAAAGAAAGGGGGTGGGGTACGAAGGAGGTTGGCGGGGTGTAGTAGCATGACGACTAGCAGCTTGTCCTTAATTTTGCGGGTCGTTTGGCAATAAGGCTATTTTTTATTTGTCCCATTTGTTGTTTGTTTGTTTTCTACATATGGCCATCTTAGCCGAATGGGTAACACACTGTATTACTTTCTGTGTCACTCTCTTGTGTTCCAGCTCTAAATTATATTTCCCCTAATCATGAAAAAAAATTCCTGGTACAAGAACATGATCCAGGCCAACATAATTATTTTCATATTGGGGGACTGCGGGTCCTGCTGCGGCTTATTCGAAGGTGATCAAGTATGGTTGAGTGTGAAAGAGTCACTGAGCCGTGACAGATCATAAACCACGGCGGTCTAGGCTAACATTTGATGTGGCAGACCCCCAGATAATTAACATTATTTCTATGACAGGTTTGAGTCCTGTAACATTTATCTTGAAAGAGTACCCGACCAATTTTGCTCTGTACTCCTGTGACACTGTCAGACTCACGAGGGAGAGTTTCAAGTAAAAAGTCTCAAAATCGATGCGTCAGAATTCTTCTTCCTAACTTACCTACAATGTAGCTCAGCAAAGGTTCAAGCCAGGGAGAAAGTCTATGAACTATATTTCTGCTTTTACTATTTAATATTCCTGTCACACCTTTGTTTAAAAGGAAAGGGAAGCATGTTTATCTCCGAGTCCAGAGCCGCCTTGAATGGCCATTAGGGCTAAATGCACATCTTCATCCCTACATATATATCCATAAACACCAGTTGAGGCTGACTTTCACTACAGTTATCCTTTCTTCTATGATATATGAAATGTTTCATATAAAAAAACACGTTTATCAAGGAAGCAGTTACTCTTTGAAATCTGCTTTGTATCTACTTATATTAATTTATTTGATTTTTTCTTGTTTTTCTTTTCTAAATTGAATATTATCATGGTTGGCTGGAGTAGAAGACTTTCATGCACCTTTAAATTTGAAGGATTTCCTCTCATTCACTCAGCCTCTTGTGTGCTTGGCAGACTTCAGAAGCCTTTTGACACTCAGGTTTGGCCTTATTGTCTTGCAAGGCCAGCGAAGCTGTGGTAGCATCTGGTGCCTGGGCTGCAAAATATAGATGGACTGTGGAGACTTGTAGCTTTACCTGCATGCAATTTGAAGAGAGACATAAACATAAGTCCATTTAAATAATTAAATTCAGCCTTTGAAGATCGCAGATCTAGAAAATGATCGCACACCTTCACATTTATAATCAACAGAAAACAGGCAACTTCCACCAATCCCATGCACACCAACGAGTCACACGAGTTAGTTTCGGTGAAATTACTCTCTGGCTCACGTTAATGGTGCCAGTCCTGTTTACAACATTACTCAGCTTTTGGTTAATACCAAAGAATACCGAGGTCACTTTGACTGAGAGGATTTACCGTAAACAACCTGAATTGTTTCTGAGAAATGACGTTGTACAGTTGTTCATGCTCAGGACAGGGCAGGTTCATATTAAGACGAAGTCTCTCCGTTGTCTGCGTCCTGTCTGCTGCGTCACACTGTGACGTCAGTTATCAATTAGATTTTTGACTGCGTCACAGAGCTGTGTTGTCATTTTTTAGACTAGGTTAATAATAATCTCCCTTGCACGATTAGGTCTATAACCTCCTTTCTTCTCTTTAAATCCTCTCTACTCACTCACTTCCAAACATCCTGTTCTTGTTTTTGATTTTATTTATGTATAGAGTATAGGTAGGCATGCATAAGTACTCTGCGTGTATGTGTGCATACGTATACAAATAGCCCTAGTTTTGCTTTTGTATTTCTGCAGTTGTGTTTTGTATTATTGTTATTTTGTCCATGTGTATATGTATGAGGGAGGGGGCTAGCTAGGATCGGTGGAACATTGTGGTGTGTGAATGTGTGTGAATGGGTGTCTGCGTCTTTGTATCGTCTTTGTAAACACTGTATCACATATTTGTGTTCATATCTAATCCTGTACTATTGATGACCTGTTTTGTATCTCTGTTGGCAATAAGGACCCCCTCGAAAATGAGATGGTACATCTCAAGAGGTTATCCTTTGAAAATAAAGTACAAAATACAAAGTTTGTGAAGTTTTGTGAACACGAGAGAACGCGCCTGACACAGAGAATCTCTACGTGTGAAAAAACAGCTCCTGTTGGAGTGAATGCACAGCCGCAGCAGCTGCTCTGAGCGTCTCTTACTGCCGTGGACGGGCTTAAATTGGACTCTATTGAAAGCCCAGTGCGTCCCAAACAGAAACTGAAGGGCTCGTTGTGCATCTGTATGAATAGAATAGACACTTTATCGGTCGCCCAAGGGGAAAAAAATCTTGTTTCACTCAAGTTCCTTTACATGCATTTTTACCCCAAATACACCCACATACACACAAAGAGTTCTGTGTGCTTTACTGTTTGACAACCCTCAAAGAAAGAAAGGAAGAGATCTGACGTGAACTGATTCGTCCATCTCGATGCTGTGCATGCGTGCGTGTGTTCATTCAGTCATTAGCAGCGTGTGCAGTTTGTTACCGTACTAGAAACGTGAGAACAATTAGTTGCGGTTTTACAGGGCGGTACGTGCTGAAACTACTTTTCCATAGTAGAGGTAGTGGTAGGTGGATGGTTTCACCTTTGGACAGAGCCGGGCTAACTGTTTTCAACTGTTTCCAGTCGTGATACGAAGCGAAAATAACCGGCTGCTGCTTCATGGTTAATGCACAGATATGAGAGTGTTAACTCAACGAGAAGAAGAAAATGGTAACTGTATTTTAAATTCTGATTGTCAAAAATGTATTCTCAGTCCTGAAAGTTAGCTGCTCTCACTGTGTTCTGGAGAGAGTTTCACTTTACGGTGTTAAAAGTACCATAACTAAAAGTTTTACACTCCCAGTGCACAAATTACCATAATGCACTGTGTGTGTGTGCAGGGGGATAACACCAGCTATATCATATCCTATCTTATTAAATGAAGAACTATCACAACTTCATCCAAAATATATCGCTTCTTTTTATCTCTATCCATCCGTCTCTATTTGTTTTAGGTGCGCAGATGTGTTAGACTGAAGGTTATGTGACATGCTGAGCAGAGCTCTGTGCAGAAGCGCTGACAGTGACAGGGTCTAGCGGTGATACCGGGGCACTGGAGATCTCTCAAGTGTCGCCGAGAGCTATGGCCACATAATTTGATATAGCTGCAGTGGTGAGAATGAAGAAAAACACAAAACGGCAACCTTTAATTATGCTGCCCCGGCTACTTCTCTTAGAGCGGAGTGTGGAGGTCAGTAATTCTCATCATTTTGGTACACGAGACTTTCAGGAGTTCATTTAACAGGTTAATTCTACGAGTTCAGTTTTTGATCAGCGTTTCTCTCCCGTGTGCATCCTGCCTCTTTAATCAAACGTTAAGATCCTTCGTCACCTCAGATCTCTCCTCGTGACATTTCTTCAAGGGTTAATTCGCCAACAGCCATCACCAGACGTGTCAGTTTGTAGTCAAATGATCTCCCTCGCACAGAAGCAGTGCTTAAAATTCACTCCATCTCCCGTGTCAATCACCGGTGGCTGCGTCAGATCAGAGTTTTGTCTGAGCTGAGACTGAACTTGGTAGAGATCAGTGGTGTCAGAGAATTCCCCTGGCCTCCCTCCATCCCCAGAAGGTCACTTTGCCGCAGGCTCTCTTTTCCTTTCTTTGGCTCGAAGAGTTTGCGGGAAAGCTAATGTGCCCGACTAATGAAAGAGAAAAGAGACAAGGCAAGCGAGGGTGCACAAAGAATAAAGCAGCCCGAGCAGGATTAACTTCAGATTTATTTATTTTTTTTCATTTAAAATGTTAATCTGTTGTCTAAAGTTGAACTCTGTGTTGTACAGTTTGATGCAGAGCACAGACGATCTGTCCGTGTTACTAAGCAGCAGAACATGTTCTCTGCCACTGTCGCTGTTTGTGTCGCCGGCTTCCTCCTGAAAGCTGATCAAAAGCTGTTTATACGCCTGTGTGTGTTTCTGTGTTTGTGTGTTTCGACACCGCTGTGCACATTTCATCTTCATCTTTGTGTGTGTGTGTGTGTGTGTGTTTGCTCGCTTGTATGTTTGTTTCAGCATGTTTCTCTCTCTGTCACTGCTGGCTTTAATCATCTGTAGAGCGAGGCCATGGGCAGAAGTCAGCGCTGACCCTCCCATGCTTATTCAATGTGTGTGTTTTATGCATCGCGTCCCCCTCTACAACCCCCACCCTTTGTGCTGCAGTCCTTCTCCTCTACTAATGACCTAGCAAAGCACCTTAATGACAAGGAACACATACTCCCTGCTGTTCTGTGAGCCAAGACTAATAAGTTGGTCAAGTCAAAAACACGGGAAAGTATTGTAACTTCTTAAAAAAAAACAAAAAACAAACAAAAAAAGAAATCAATAAGAACACGGCAAAGCATGAGCTGCAACGAGCCAATAAGATTTCACAGCTCCGGCGCTGAGTGAAGAAAGCTCCCATCACTCAGATCTGCTCGTGGGTCTTTGATGGGCATGGAGGGCGGGGGAGAGAGAGGGAGAGAGAAGGGAGGGATGAGTGCGGCGGACCACTGCAAGACGAGAACCAATAGTAAAATCAGAATTTGTTTGTTTATCTTTTACTGCTAATTCCTCATTAAAACCAGTCCGAGGCAGCAGGAGCCCTTTGATAGGGAGCAGCACAGTGTTTGCTTTACTTCTCTGAGTCCACTGTGTGAGTTGGCTGCAGACACCAACAGACCAGTGTTTATTTATTTATTTTTTTACATAAAATGTATCATTTTCATACTTCCTTCATTATTATTTCGCGTGGCTGACTGTTTACTCAGCTGTAATCTGGTGAATCAGAGCGTCCAGCACTGCCCCGGACTTTTGTCTCAAGCGAAGACTGTCCACTTTCTATTTCTCCCGTGAAATACTGTTCACGTAATTGCTCCGATGCTTGCCATGTGCATGTGTGCGCGTAGGATGAATTGTGTGTGTGTGTGTGTGTGTGTGTGTGTGTGTGTGTGTGCAGCCCACACTCTAACTCTACATGTGTGTAACAAGAGCTGTATTGTATCTAAAGACAAGGCTGTATTTCATAGGTCATTTCCCTTCGCTGCTCCGGAGCACAGCAGCCAGACCGCGTCCATCTAAAGCCGAGATTGAGTCCAGCTCATTTTTCAATTCTGCCCTGTGTCCAGGTTTTAATAAAGCCAGTCGAAGGGTTGGGAGAATTAGGGGGCTGTGAGGAGGAGGCGGGGGCGGAGGCGGAGGCGGGGGCGGTGGCGCGAAAATGGCACTAATTCCAGCATCGCTTGGTGCTGGTTTGGGATCTCATTAGTGCCATGTTGTACTGTCACACATACGCGTCCACTTGCTCAATCATGGCCGGCAAAGACCTGTTTAAATCGGAAATGAGTTTCTGGCTACGAAGTCTGATTTATGGGGGGTACGACCTAAGAAATACCACAGACCTCCATCTCACTGCCCCCATTTTTTATGTTTGGAGATTGTTTTTTTTTTTTTTGTCTTTCTCTCTGTTCCCAACTCTTTTCTGTGATTTGAACAACTCTTCTTTCTTTCCATCTTACTTACTTTCTTTCTACTTTAATAAAAACTCTGAAACTTTGGTCCAAATGACCAAAAAAAATGAAATAAAAACCAATATTTTCTTCACTTACCTACATAATCCAGATCCTAACGGGTCCCAAGATGAAATCTGAAGAGTCTCCAAATGATTAAAAAAAAAAAAAGAGGGAAAAATCAGTTACATGTTTCTCTTTTGAAACGCTGGATACTTTCAGCTCCACTGGCCTCAAAAAAATCCTTCAAATTATAGAATTTCAGAAGAAAAGTCTCAGTTCAAGTGAATAACCTGTGACACAAGTGGGCATTTCTTCATTTCGAAGCGTCTCGATCCAAAAAAGTGGATAATCCACAGAACACGCTGCCGAAGGTTTTTCAGCGAGGGACTATTTCTTTGGTTAAAACTATTTCAGAGTAACCAGGACACTTTGTCTGAAGTGTCGGAGCCCTGCAACTTAATTTTATTGGGTTGGCTGTAGAAATATTAAAGACAGTAATCTCACCAATCTGCACCAAAAGTTTGTGAGCTTTTATTTGATCATTGCTCGACGTTGAAGTCGTCATGCAGTAGCATTTTCTCTGTTTGTTTGTCCACCATTTCATTCTCGTGGTGTGATTTTAAATATGCAGGAATCCTTTGCAAAAACCTCCAGTACCGATAATACTCATGCAAGACATGCGGCGCCTTATAATCAGGGATCTGTAAGATACTGTAGACGTTCCACTGCAAGCTTGTCAAATTCATATTAATAAGATGAGCTGGGTTATTCCACTTTCACTACGAACATGATCCGCAGCTCAAACCATGAAACAGCCTCTCATTTTGCCCTCTCTACTGTAACACTATGTACCTACAGTATCTCATTTCCCCGTGCACCAGTATCCTCCACACTCTCATGAAGGGGGCCTGACTATCCTCTAAATCCGCCAGGGTTTGATCATTAGGACGTACAGGAGGAATCAATCCGGTGAGTGAATTCACATCACATACACCTCCAGCTCTCATCAAATGACCTTGACTACCGCTGCCGGCATCGCTTGGTTTTTTTTTAGATGAGAGGCTAAGTATGATGGTGAGATGTGTGATGTGCAGATGAAGTATAGTGCCGCACATTAGCGCGTACGTAGAGGTAAATTCAAGCGGGCTAATGAATGTGCCTTGCTGACTAATTTAAAGTTCAGCTCCGACGTGAAGGTAATGAGAGACGCCGCACACTCGCAGCAGCCTTTCACTACAGGCCAGAGTCGCTGATTTGAGGTTAGACATCTGCAGTGTGTGTGTGTCTTTGAGGACATAAGGGTGATGCAGGCTGTTTCAGACCTGTTAGTTAACGTTATAGTTCATCGCACTCGGGTCCTGTGATTACCTCTGCCTGGTCTTCTGTGTCAGCTCCCAGAACGCCGAGCCCCCACTTTTTAAGACATATGGAATTACAAAGCGACGCAACGTTTGCACATGCTGTCACCTCGGCCGAACGCACACATAGACACTAAAAACACGCTGTCACAGTGCGATACCGCAGGTCTGCGCTCCTGCCAGCTCGGCAGCTTTGTTAACATCTTCGCCGACTGTACTACACAACGCTCCCCTATCCATATGCAGTACATGGCGGTAATAAAACGAGTGTCACCTGCGTGTGACTGAGATATTTTTGTAGGTGAAGACGCGATATCCATAGCCAGCAGTTCTGGGGAATGCAGGTGGTTTGGAGGTAGAGATGAATGTTCTTCAGACTGGGGCAAATGTCGCTGTTACACAACTGAAGAGTAATAACCGCGATGAGGGCCAACTCATCTTTTTTTTTTTCCTCCTCTGCTGCTCTGTGCAGGAGACTGGGCAGAGTTTCAAAGCCTCCTCTTTTCTCACTCTGACTCAGTCGGAAAGAGAGAGAAGAAGAAGAAGAAGAAGAAAAAAGTGTCCTTCTCCCACATTCACACAGGAAATTCATCATTCTGTTTTTTGTATGTGGACTAAAAGATTCCAGGAGCGAGAGACGATTGTGTCCTGTGTTCAGTACGCTGTCGCTCCCAAACCTGTACTTACACTGTTTGACATTCCCCGGAGACGCCCATGCCTTGTAGGCACCAGTACCAGTGTATTCAACGTATTCAAAGCACTTGTTTATCTATGCATGTGCTCTTCACCTTGTTATTTATTTATCCGCACATTTTGTTTTCCGACTATACGATGCGCGGTTCTGGAGCCGGGAACATGCATGCTGCAGCAAGATGTCGGGTCCGTTTTAACTAGGCTCATTAGCTGCGGAAGGCGGCACCGGTTAATTAAAATAATTCCCTGTTATCGCGGCTGCTTTGGTCAGCCAAACGATACCGGGGGACTGCTATGCAGCACAGACTGCTCTCGCTTTGGCGAACGGCGCTCCTCGACCACAGCTAGCACCTAATTAGCGCCGGAGGAGGAATATTTTACCGCGAATTAACATGCCGCGCTTCGGCCTGTGCTCTAATTGACGAGCCTCATCTGAGGACCGGTGGAAGACTGCGGCTGTACGGCGGCTCAACTCGAGTGCAGGAGAGAAACATGCACGGAATGTTTAACCATTTCATAATTAGTGGGAATCAAAAAGCTGCTTGTTTAGTGAAAGACTTAAGTTCATTTTTATGGACATTGCATGCTCAATCAGAGGAGGGCCTCCCTGTGTTCTCCCATAACCTCTAGTGCACTCATTCCAGCATGAAAGCAGGTGGGGGTGTTATACAGGTGAAAGGGCAGCCGTGGTAAATATCCTATAATCCATGTTCAGATCAAAACTCAAAGGTCCAGCGTAATGAAAGCATTTGGACGAGCCATAATCCAGAGTAATAGGAAGGGATCCCACACACACTCTGCTCATCAAGTCACCCTGTTGAATAACATTAAAACTCAAACAACCTTCAAAATACATATTTAAAACCCTGGGGGTAAGCTTGCGTGCATAGCTGTGCCAACAGGCAGTGTTTTGAAAGACGGTTTAACCACGCTGATGTTTCTGGTTTCTTGCCGGACAGTTCCAGTTACAGGCTGCTCATATGAGACTGTCCATACCGGCCGTGAACAGATCCCATCCTAATGCGATTCAAATATAAGAGAGTGGGGGAAAAAGAAAGAAATGTATTCTAAAGTTCAGCTGAAGTTCTGTGTGGCTTCAGCAGTCAGAGTTAACCAAACCAAGCGAATGTCTTCCAAAGTTTTCAAAAAACTTTCTGTGTTATCACCCCCTCCACTGCAGCACAGCACGAAAACACTGTCCAGAGATACACGAAGAGCGACTGCTGCACCATAATTATTAAAGATCAAGAAGAACTTTTTACAGTAAAAAAAAATGGCAGCTGTGGTTGTAATAAGTACTGTTTAACTTATTCTAATGTTACGGGAAAAGGATGTTGATTTAACATTTAAGCTTGACGTTTTATTCTGTATTTTACCGTATAAATATGAGTTTTACCATCAAAAGAAATATAGTTTTGCCTTATAATTGACATGGACATTAAATATGATGATGTTTTACTGTATGTCATTTAAAATACTATTTTATTCTGTGTAAGGTTTTGCCATGAAATATGACTGTTTCACATGATTTGACTATATTCAAATTAGACCTAAAACATATATGTTTTATCCCATGAATTCCTCATTGAGTGCTGAAAAGAATAAATGTGTAAATGAAGAAAGTCTTATGAAAATAGAGCCATTGTGAAGCACTTTGATGCTTTTTTAGGTCCAATGTGTAAGATTTAGGAGTATTTATTGGCAGGAATGGAGGTCCAATGTGTAAGATTTAGGAGTATTTATTGGCAGGAATGGAATATATACAATATTTATTATTATGTTTCCATTCGTGTATAATCACCTGAAAATAAAAATCGTTGTGTTAAGCCCTTTATATCAACAGTGAGAGTGGGTCCTCTTCTTCTTGTGAATTTGGCAACCACAGTTTTTCCTACACGCTTAAAAGTAAAGGGTGAGGCGTGGGTGAGTATTCATCCGGTTGCAATATGCAAGTTGACCACTAGGTGCCACTAAATCTTCCACACTGGACCTTTTAAAAGTACTATATATATGAAATAAACTTGAAATTACTGTAATAAGGTATTTCATCCGGGTGTTTCATTTTGCAGTTCTATAAAGTCGTGGGACTCAGAAGAGAAGCAGCTGAGGTCAAACATATCCTGATTTTAGTCCTCAATATAGATCAGGCTTCAAAATCACTGAATCCTACAATCCCCATAATGCAATCAAAAGCGTATTTTTGGCCAAACTGATCTAACTCTGATGAGAATCTTTTTCCTTTCTGAGTCTACAAAGCTCCCTCAGATCCAAACAACACAGTATGCAACAGTTTTTCCAGCCCGAGTTCTAACCGTGACTGTTTAATTGAGTTTGATGTGTAAAATGTTTGTTTCATCCACAGCGCACTTGCGTGCATCACAAACACATTTCAGAGTGTGTATTACTGGTTCTTGTGCAGATTATTGGATGTTTTGCTGCTGTAATCAGTTCATAAAACTGGAAAACGTTTGCCCAACATTCCCCCCGATGATGTTTGTTGTATATCCGAGATAACTACGGTGACTAATACGTTGTTTTTTTCCAGAAGAAAAGAAGTCTCTGTTTCTCTCCCTCCCTTTTGTCTCTCTGTGCAGAGCTGTAACAACGTTGTCACATTTTAACATATTGGTTGTGAGGAGAGTGGGTGGGAGCGCTGACTCTTCTTAAGATTTTTTTGTTTTTTTTGTTTTTTTTATATCCGTGTATTTGTATGGTGATGTTTGTTCTCAGCATGCTAATCTAGCAGTCAACAGTGATAAAGCCCGAGTTGTGTATTTCAGAGACCCGGGGATCTTTTGATCAGACCAGAGCTGCCTGCTGAGTGCCTTCGCAAAACCCAACCGAGGCTTGTTTGCAGCTGCACACACTGTATGCACAGGCCCCCGGAGTAGACGCCTCACACACAGTGTGCGTTCGTACCGTGTGCGCCTTTACACACCTGTGCATTAACATTTCTTACACAGGAACAGAAGAAAGAAAGGAAAAAAAAAAGTCTTTGTCCACATTTTGATAATGAAAGCAGAAGCATGAAGGTACACATGGCCTGCGTGTCCACATGCATCCATTCATAGTGGCTTAAAAAAAAAAAGGACACACTACATGCACTCTGTGGGGTTGACACACACACACACACACACACACACACATCTGAGTCCACTCACTGACACATGAAAGCAGACACAGAGACGAGCAGCCTCCGCAGGCCTCTGGGAGCTCTAATGGCCTTGTAGAGTGCAGTCAGGGAGAGTGAGGGTGAAGAGCAGAGCAAGGTGAAGGCGCACAGCTCCATTTCCAGTTAAACACACACACACACACACACACACGCAGAGGCACGTGAACATCTGTGTGCTTAGACACATTGTACACCAAGCATGGTGAAAAGTACAACCACAGAGAAAGGCACACAACTAACAAACATGCCGCTACAAGCAGAATTCAGTGCAACACACACTTTCTCTCTCTCTCTCTCACACACACACACACACACACACACACACACTGCATTGCTACAGTCAAGCGGCCCCTGTCCTGATGAAGCTGCTGTTTCTAAAAGGAGCAGAACATGAATTATGCAGGTTCGTCTTCACATGAGGGGGTTTTTCTCCTTATTCGCCGCATTCCTCTAAGCCAGCTGTTTTTCTATTTCTCCTCTGACTTTCCTCCATTCACTCACTCTCTCTCTCTCTTTTTTAAAAACTCTTTTAAAGTCATCTTCTCATCTCAAACACTTCTATCTTCCTCGCTTTAAATCATGTCTCCCCCAAAACCGCGACTCTCTCCCTCCTCCTCACCTCCTTCATCCTTTTCTGCTCTCTGCTGCACCCACAAAACCCGTTTTTTTCTTTATCTTTGTCTTGATGTTACGCACACACACACACACACATATATATTCTCTATATATCCCTCACTGTCTCTCTGTATTTCTGCTCACTTCATCCCCGTGGATGGAGTGCTGAGCAGAGAGGAAGGGAAGTGGGGCCCGGTGCTGCTCGAGTCGTATCGGATTCTCATAAGTGCGTGAAAGAAGAGAAGCGGAAGTCTTACGGTTTGTCATCTGCCTCCGCGGCTCAAGTTTCATCCTATAAAGGACCCCTGTGACAAATGTCAGAGTGATCCGCGCCTGTCAAAACTGTGCAATATTTGTTTGTTTGTGAAGAAGGGTGGTGTGTGTTTGTATCAGTGCGGTGACAGAGGAGGTGAGAGGAATGAGATTTTTTTTACACCTCAGCTATACATGATTCTGTGAAGGGTCGGTTGGTCGGTTGGTTAGTTAACCCCTTGCACCACTGAGAAAACACACAATGTCCCTGTTACTCTGGGTAACCTGCAGAGTAACAAAGACATCCACAGTCCCTGAGAAAAACTGTTGACCCTCACACTTGTGTGTCTGTTCTTGGAGTGACGTGCTGCTATTGAATTTCCTTCTGAAGTATAAGGCAGGCAATATTCTATGTAATATATTTTCTTATTGTCAACAAATCCCATGAAAACACTAAAACAAACAACCTGTTCATATGTCTCTCAAAGTAAGAAAAACACAGTCGCGTATACGTTTGTAATAATCCGGCCTTGCTCAGAAGAAAGTCGTGCGGTTTGTCTTGACGGGTCAGAAAAAACAGAATCTAATATCGTTTATGTAATATTGTTGTTTTTTAGCAACCTTTAGCAGACACCGTTTCCCACAAGTTTCTTTATTAACGCAGCCCAAAGCACAAGATCTTTGCAGATCACCATTGCACCATTGTCATTGTGAGCATGAAGGTTACCACAGCTCAAAGCACCGCTGTGACAAAGTGAAGCCTCGATGCTGGCGTGGCCGTATAGACTCTCTGACTTGTTTACAAAGCCGAAAGAAAGATATTGGAAGATATTAGAGGAGGGAGTGGGTGGAAGAAGACAGAGTGGGTTGATAACATGGAGACGGAAGAAACCAGTAAAAAACTACAGCTCCCACATTTGTTTTTTCAAACTCATCATTTGTTAAAATCACAATGCAGTTGGACATTCAAAAATGTGTAAATGCTAGGAACATGAAGCGATCAAAAGAAATCCTTTATGATCTGTGATCTGCTGTATGTTCATCATCATACGGTAAAAAAACTGGCAGCTGTGGTTGCCAGAATTTTACCGTAATAAGTATGTTTTAACTTTTTCTAATATTACGGTAAAAGGATATCAAAAGTTGGTATTTTATTCCATATTTTACCATATAAATAAATGTTTTTTTTCACTGTTTTGCCAAATAAATGACCTGAAATATGAATGCCATATCGAAAAATAAAGGTTTTGCCATGGCATGTTACAGTGTTTTACCGTTAAAATGGTGTATTGATACAGGGTTTGACAGGAAATATGACTATTTCACACGTTATGGAAAGTTCACCTCGCCTGTATTTGGATGGAGGCAGATTTTTCAGAAAGATCCGAGCCAATAAAAGGTCACCTCTCTCCCCAGTGGCGTGGTGAGAAGTCACCAGTGGGCCAATCACCGGGGCCATTCTCATCTCTCTCTCTTAAAGCAGCTGCTTTGTCCTTGCGGGATCGATCCGAAGTGGCATTGTCGGGTCGGTTCTGCTGTGCCCCTGTCAGCAGGGAATCCAGGCGTTCCTAACAGGAGCACATGTCACATGGCTCTGGCTCTCCTTCAGGGTCCAGATCCACCCAAGCTCCAGAACGCATGTGGTCTGGCCCACCGCCAGTCTCTTCGGCAGCGACACACACATGACCAGAAAAGCTGAGTCTGACTGTGTGCGACAGTGTGTGCGCAGATTTAAGTTTATGACCTTGTTTGTAGCTGTGGGATGACAGAAGGCCCTCGCATTGGGGAGCTTTTCCGTCACAAAAAGTTTACCCCGTTTATTCTTCAAGGGCAATATTTGAGTTTGGACAAGATTTTCATTCTGTCTGTGCACCCAGGGTTGTTGTTTTAACAACACAGAGGTCTTTTAAACAAAGAATGATGAAGATGTTGAACACAGAGTGTCATGAAGAACTGATTTTTGCACAGCCTCCTTAAGCAGGGAGGAGGGTTAAAGGGATAGAGAGATGAAAGACTAGTGAGTGATGGTGAAGATCTCTGCGTTGTTAACCTCACGGCACCCTATTCTCCTCCACTTGCATACAGACATGCTGCTTCCCACTAAGTCCGTTACCTCAGTTGTCCTTCTGTTGCCCCACCAATACACCAACTCATATAGTATCAAATTAAGGTGGAGACAAACAAAACCTCCTCCTCTTCCTCAACCCTCCACTCACCTCCCAAAGCAACCATCCGTGTTGCGCAATGGGCCGTGATTTTCTTTTTTTCCAGCTCTTGTTCAGACATCTTTTTGTGTTTAATCGTGGGTGATTGAAGGGATTAAACTGGAGATTACGTATGGCGGGATTACACTGACCCCGTTAACGGGAGGCCTCAGGGACGGGATGTATGAGGGGTTGGAGGAGAGAGGCGCGGTAAGGGAAGTGGAGGAGGGAGAGAACCTTGGGACCTGTCGGAGTAGACGAAGGTGGATAAATGACGAGAGTGAGAGAGAAAGATGGAGAGAAGAGGGGGAGTTGGGAAGGGATTTGGGAGATAAATGTGTGGGATCAGAGATGTGTGAGGAATAGAAAAGATGGTGGTGTAACAGAGTAAAAGATTTCACCGGGTGGAGGCATGAGAAGGGAAAAGACATTAGCATGTCTGGTTAACTCACTCAATAACCTACAAGGTCAAGAGTTAACATTTCATTTGATAATAACTAACTAGCTATGGATGTATGAAGAGATGAGAGGTATAGAAGAAGATCCTCCTCTTCCCAATCTCCAAATCTGTGTTGTACCAGAGACGGTCCAGAAAGTTGTTGAAGTTTTATTTTTGTTGTTATAGATCATCTTTGGTGAAGCAGACCATCAATTCAGCACCAACAGAGACGAGAACTATCTGTGTTACCAGATATTGCGAGAGTGTTTTGCTGCTGAGACAGACACAGGTCTCGAACAAAGTTAACTTTCTCTCGGTTTATTTGTCTGAAGAGTCCAATGTTTACCTGAGTCTTCTAGACTTTCAAAATGTTTTTTGGACTGAACGCAAATTCTAATAAAAAGTCAAGTTAAAACAAGTCATTTTGCAGAGTTTGTGTCACAAATAAAATGCATATCACACCATATCACAACCACTTCTTCTGGGCCATTGTCCATCACACAACGGACACAACTGATGTCATGACATCAACCTGGCTTCAAAGTCGTGTGCTGATCCTGAGGGTTTGGTTACAGCCAGGTGAAGTTAGAGCGAGTCTTTGTTAGATGCAGGGACCTTTAAAATCCAGCAACTACCTTTTCTTTATTTTTTGTCTTCTACATGGTTCATCAACTGGTGGTGATGTTGACCGTGTCTGGAGGACTTGTTGTGTTAGGTTCAGTGTTTACCCTGGTGTATACAACACATGTTGTGGAACTTGTCATGATATTGATTGGCGTTTACAATATCCAACAGCAAGCAAATAGCAAAATCAGCTTGAGACAGTTGATTTTATTCACTTATGTTTTACATTTTAGTGGTTTTATTGTATTTATTTTCCATCTTCAGCATTTTTATTTTTAAATTTTGGTGTGTGAAGCACTTCGGGCTGCATGTCTGTATGAAAGGTGTTGTTGGAGTTGGAGTTTTCTTCAGATCCGAGTGAAATCAAGGTCCCAACAATTTTTGGAACCATTTTCAAGTGGCAAATCTGCCGCCGCTATATCCTTGAAAAGTGAATATGTGGTGTGCTACGTTGGAAAGGCACAGCAGCAGTGACTCGTGAAGGGTCAGTTACTTTGTTGAGCACAGTGTTACCATAACTGATAGATACGAGAGCCAAAGCTACAAAAACAAGATCCCAGTGTTTGTACTCCAGAACTGTCTTTTACATTTGATATGAAAGATGCATGCAGTGTCACCAACGTTCACCGAACGATTTGATATCTATATCATGATTAATTATATATCCCCTGTTAATCTTTATCCACAGATTACACGTTGTACCTTTTTAGTTTGAATGAAAAGTTGCGCTGCAGTTGGAGAACTTGTGCATGCTCTCATCAGCAACACATGGAAAAACACATTCACACTTCCATGTTCTCACGTAAGCAATAACACATGCACAGACACTTACATGCACACACAAACACATACGCCCCTACAGAGTGGCTTATTACAAACCCACATCCCATATTGAGCGATTTATTCATCGGATTCTGTGTCATCTCTGCTTATCCATGTTTCATTCATTTAGAACTGCCAGTTTTGGTTTAACTAGAAGTCAGAACAGATTTATCAGAGCTATTTGGAGGGAGAGGTCATTATAATGTGTCTAGTCTGACTCACAAGAAGTAGGCTACTGGTATAAACCATTTGTCGACTCTTTCAGTCAGTATTCTCCTCCTCTTCAGCGATCTGCGTCTCGCCATTTTCAAACCTCTGAGCTTACACGGTGAAAATGGCAAGTTAACCTAATGGCTTGAGCCCCAACAGCGCACCCAAAGTCCAACCAGGTTGTAGACAATGTGTCTGAAAAGGGCTTTAACCCAGACCTAGTTACTAATAGTACGATCATAAACTAGGTTGCACCCAAGCAGCAATGTCCCTGGCTGTGAAGTGAAGCCAATGCAGAAGTGCCAAAAACTGCAGTTCCTTGAACGGACACTTGAGGGTGGATACAGAACAAATCAGTCTCCATTAGTCCCCATGTTCAAATGTTCAACTTCACAGCAGAAATAAACATGTTTACAGACTTTTTATTAGATGCAGGGACCTTTAAAATCCAGCAGCTTCGCAAAAACTTGTTACCTTTTCTTTATTTCTTGTCTTCTACATGGTTCATCAACTCAAATGTCCAACTTCACAGCAGGAATAAACATGTTATTTCTGCTGTGAAGTTGGACATTTGAACATGGGGACTTATGGAGACTGATTTCTTCTGTAGCCACCCTCAAGGAACTGCAGTTTTTGGCACTTCTGCATTGGCTTCACTTCACAGCCAGGGACATTGCTGCTTGGGTAACAGGTGCAACCTAGTTTATGATCGTACTATTAGTAACTAGGTCTGGGTTAAAGCCCTTTTCAGACACATTGTCTACAACCTGGTTGAACTTTGGGTGCACTGTTGGGGCTCAAGCCATTAGGTTAACTTGGTAAACACTGAACCTAACACAACAAGTCCTCCAGACGTAACAAGTTTTTTGAAGTTGCTGGATTTTAAAGGTCCCTGCATCTAATAAAAAGGCTGTAAACATGTTTATTTCTGCTGTGAAGTTGGACATTTAAACATGGGGACTTATGGAGACTGACTTGTTCTGTAGCCACCCTCAAGTGTCCGTTCAAGGAACTGTTTACATAAACATGTACCAGCTGGTACAAAAAGCAGTTTTGGTCTCTGTAGCTAATTCCCCCGTTCATGACAACTGTACCGAGGGTGAATTTGTATAGAAGTCACCTGTTCAGATTGTATTAAGGGTTAAAATTAGCTTTGATTGTTAAAGATGGCTTGTTTGAGCAACAAGGCGTCATTCAGCCCTTCTCAGCTCCATCTACACTCCACGTCTTTCTCAAGGTGACGGCAGTCAGCACCACACACGTTCTGACCTTCACGACATCTCTTGAATGGTGACGTCGACGGATACAACGTCCATATTTATACAGTCTATGCTGTTACCTCTTTTTTTTGGGAGGATTTACCCGTTTTAATGCTAGGGCTCGCCTCCAACACATGCAAATGTGCACTCTGACACTATTTTGCAAGCACACCATTACTTCATCCCGGGCTTAGTGCAAGCCCAAGACAAGTTGTGATCGGTTTAAAGAAATACAAACAAGTCAGAATGTTTTTTCCTCTTTTACAGAATGATAATGGCTTCACCCAGACCTTTCTCCAGCGCTGGCACGGGATTAGAATGAAGTGCAGAGATGGGTCTGTCTGTGCTTATAGATTATAATGCGTCTGGGCAGTGGGAGAACGGAGGCAAATGGAGAATCCACTACAGTAGTAGCAGTGGATGGAGACCTTGCAGTGCAGCATCATTCACTCACAATTGCTGCATCATGCCACAGCCACTGTATTGACGATGAGTGAGAGTCTCTTCATAAAAGTGGCTCTTGTCTCTATGTTGTATGTAGTGGATTGATAGCATGGGTCAAGTTCAAACATTTCCTCTGAACAAGTTAAAACAGCCATAAAATGACACTACCAGTAAAGAAAGTGTAAATATAGCACACAGAGTGATGGCTATTCAGGCAGACTGACAGGCACTTCTTCTGCATCCACATCCTGCCCTCCTTGTTTACTCCGCGGGCTCTCTTTTGCATTGGCTACAATACCTTGATGTCACCCATCGATTGTCAGCAGTTAGAGAGACGCACGCAATGCCCTGATTAGCATACAATTAGGATTGACCTGCTGCCCCTGGGACCGGACGGAGCGAGGGAGGGATGGATGTAGAGCTTCAGAGGGAGGGAGGGATGGGGCAGCTTGACACAGTGGCTTCTGTTTCTGCTGACACGTGCAGGACAGTGGAGGGGTCTCAGAGGGCACTGTGGGCCAAGGTGTGCCAAACCTGTATTGACGTCTGGGAGAGGTGTCTCGGCCGCACTGACGGACGCCACTATGAGGGCTTAATGACCGCCCCGGCCTGGGAAAAGGTGTATAAATGTGTGTGTGTATCGGTAGAGAGTTAAGAGAGTTAGAGGAGTGATTGAAGACTTTTTAACAACAACAACTTTATCCAGCAAACACCGGCTAAAAAACAAACCAGGCTGCAACTAACCATCGTTTTCTCTATGCCTGATTATCTTTCTTTGTCTATGTTCAATGTGAAATTTAAGAGGCTGTAAAATGTTATGAAAACTGACTAAAAGATTAACCAACGCCTGGTTTTGCCGGGCACCGGCTGTGCTGTGTGCTCATCGTGGCCGTTCTAGGCGATGCTTGTGATTCCACCAGAAGCGCAGCAGCACGTTTTCCGAGGTGTCCTAGATGCGTCCCCTGCTCTGCAGAGAACATTTTATATTTTTGACAGAAGCCCTGACCAGCCGCGTTAAGCAGCACAGAGCAGAACAAGCTGGCCTGAGGTCAGACGCAGGAACAGCATAGAGAATCTGGCCAGTTTTCAAAATAAAACACAGTGCAGACTCTCAATCATAAGAACTACGTAGCGTACACGATAGAAGCGCATAAATAGTAGACGTATAAAGAAAAATATCTGAGCAAGTTAACAAAGTGAAGCCATGTGGATGAAACCGCATCATGGATGTGATGTCACAGAGGTGTTCCTGGGTTAGGGTTAGAAGGTCAAACCTCCGTGGTTGAGAAATGAAGCCAATGCAGAACTGTACTGGGTCTGGTTTTCTTTTTAACTCACCTCAAACTATATTAAGTTCTTAAAGTCGTGCGTAATTAACAGCGTGGCCACTTTGACTGACAGGTGGGTGCCGTTATAGACGGCTTGTTTGACCACCCAGGCGTCATTCCACAGGTGATCCACATTCAACAGGTGATCCACATCTTGGCCGATTGAAGGTCAAAGGGGCAGGACAACCAAGATGGCAGCGGCCAGATTCGCAAATTTTGAGCTTCAAACCTGTGGGTGACCTCACGCGTTAACTGTAATCTCTCAACAACAACCGGATGGATTGCCATTAAATCTGTCACAGACATTCTTGATTACCAAACAATGTATCATAATAACCTCGATCCCTGACTTTACCACCATGCACTTGGCATTTATCTTCTTTATTTCATTCAATATTTTGGGTTATAACCAAATACACCCGCAAAACTAACTGTCATTCCCATCATCCTCGGCTGTGCTTTGTGTTTAGTGCTAATTAGCACATGTCAGCACACTAACACACGCACTAACCGAGCCCGTTAACATCAGCATATTAGCATTGTCACCGCGAGCATGTAAGAGCGCTGATGTGAGCATTAGCTCTGACTCACAGAGCTGTTGTACACACTTCGTCTTACAGAGGAGCTCTCACGTTATCTAAAATAGATTTTCAAACCGAATTCTCGACCGAGGCGCCACCGGTGATCGAGACTCCTCCGGTGAAAGGCAATTGTTTTAGTGTTTCTCGTAGCAGCAGAAAAATAATTCTGGAAACAAAAAATATTCACTCAGTCGTGTCGTCGGAGTAAATGATGTGAACTTTGCCTTTTTTGAGCCTGTGTGTTAAATGTTCGCAGGCGAGTCAGTGCAGGGGAAGATATGCAGCGCTGACGTTGGTTAACTGTCCGTGAATTCATATGAGTGGAGCATGATGAAATATAAAAATGTTCCACTAAAATGAAGCATTGCTTTGAGAAACTGTAATTCTCGTGCTGGCCTTTTAATGACCTCTCATGCCTTTTACTTTAATGGAGATTCATATGTTTGAAGATTTGACCTTTCTATTATCTTCTCTGACGTGATCTGTTGTCAACTCACTCTTTCCCATTCGTCTCCCCTCTCCTGACACACCTATAGGTCCGGGGCCCGGCTACCTCTGCAGCTGCAGCAGCAGCAGCAGCAGCTGCACTGAAGCCTTAATCAGAGGTGCGTATCAATACTATCGAACCCAGAAATCCCCTTGTGTCCCATGGCGTTTGTTCTGATGCATTGATGTACTATTGACGGAAACAGGACGGCCAGCAGTGACAAATTAAAATGTCAGCCGTGGCAAAGGTGAGCCTCGCCTCTCCTCGCCACATCCTTAAGGTGGGGTGACAGGCCATCAGCCAAACGATTCCTGATAAAATGCTGACACCTCACTCTCGCACACGCACACACACCAACAAGGGCATCGGTGACAAGGGGAGTTGCATATTGGAAAGAAACGAATCAGGTGAGAGGACAAGTATGGGGATCAACTGTGAGATAATGAGCCATTACAACCCGAATTACGTGCCACTTCTTTATATCTCTGTAAAATATCATTACGGAGCAGAGTGGTGATGAACACTGTAATTACACAAATGAGAATTGGCAATTTCCACGAATCGGACAAATTATAAAGCTGGTGCACAGTTGTCATCTAGCACGAGGAGGCTTGATGCACAGTGATTTCATGCAGTGTGTTTGGAGGAGTGAGATGAAATGAAGACAGAGTGACGGGGGACACGAGTGCTAGGCATGCTGTCAACATTTAAATATCAGCAGGCCTGTGCGTGCGCTCCCACCCGCCTGCCCACACACACGACACACAGATAGTGTAGATGATAACCGATCCAGCTTTGCAAGAACTTAAACCTCCTCGTCTCTTTTTGTTCCCCCGACTCTCTTCTGACTGTTTTGACAGTTGATCTGGATGTAATTGCAGCTACTTATAAATGTACTCCTCCTCGCACGCACATTAATCTGTCAATGTCATCCTCCTGATGTTCCAGATGTTCTGTGGTTGTAATGCTGCTGCATTGTTGATGAGCGCAACTCTGACAGCCAACTGTCCAAACCCGGCTCGGGACAGCTTTGGTAGCCCAGGCCCTCGAGAGAACCCTCATCAGCCGAACCAGGGTCAAGGACTGCCACTGATTGACAGCTCCGTTTAAAGTTTGATCTACATTAAGTCATTGTGTTTACATGACGTGCATCCTAACTTCCAGGGACTAACGAATGCCTCAACTGTAAGGGTGTCTGGTTTCCCAGGCCAGAAGACTGCTCTGATATCCTGCTGCTGTTGTAAGTAATGGATGGAGGGAGTGGTACTGTCGGTATCAGGTTTGTTTTATTCATGTTCTCTGTTGCAATATTAAGCCTGCTATCGAGCCATCCTTGACTGACCTGTACTGCCTCTGCAGTATGAACACACCGACTCCTCGCCTCGTTCCTGTGTAGCCCAGATTCAGCCTGATCACCATGAGCTGTAGCCTAATTTATGCATCAGCATGCGATTTACAGAACAAACATTAACATAGCATCTGTCAACACGGTCCTATGCATCGTGAGGAAAAAATGGATTTATATCTGCATCGTCTTTGGCCCGCGGCGTCAAATTGAGATATCACATTTGCAAACGGCATCCTAAAATGACGGGAAAAATATGGTAGCAGTAAAAGGCAAACAGGTCAGCTACACCTGCCTCCCCGCTGCTGCGCCAGTCCCCTCACTCCTCCTCCAACAGACAAACAACTCGGAGTTTCTGTCCTCTACTAAAAGTCACCTGTCAGTGAAAGTTTGGCAGCATCGTCACGAATCGATAAAATAAATATCTCACCGTTATAGATCTGTAAAATCCACCGCGCGCGCGCTTTGCCCTGACATACTTTTTGTGCGCGTAAGACGATAAACATTTACAGGACAGTTCATCTTCTTTCTTTTTTTACCTCTGTGTTAATCAAGTTTGAGGCCTGGCTCAGTTTTGACCGCGTGAAGTCCTCTGATAAACACAAGGGAGTAACTTTTCTTGAAAATTTATTGAAGATTCACCACTGTAAAACTGCAACAGAAGCACACGTTGCAAACAACGAACGTAGGGAACGGCATAGATGGATAGCAGAAGGAGAAGCAGTCACACTGCTCTCCACCGTGCCTCATCATCTCTGAGGGGAATTCCCTGCGCTAATACTACCAATGTTGAATACCTAGGAGGGGTCACTGCAGCACTCCAAACCCTATTTAACGGTTATAAAGGCATGCAAACAGAGGGCAGAGCGGTAATGAATGATGTTTAGTTCTTTGACCTATTCACACGAGCATTTAAAAAGTGTGAAATCAGTATATTTGCTTGTAGAGCAGGCTTTGAATTCACTGAGTTCAACTCCTGTGAACTTTGATACGCAACATGCACCGTTCACCAGCTGCAAACCTTGACAGTGTTGACCTTTTAGGTAACAGAGAGCCGACGAGTCGAAGAATAGAGAAGCTTTTAGCTTATTAGCTGTGTTGCACGATCCTCAACAGAGACATCGTTTGCAGTTATGAGACAGTTCATGATACGAATATGTCTCTTGGATAGACTGTATGCATGGAAATTTGAGTATAATACCACTGTGGTATATATGGATAGCTGTACATGTGTGTTTGTATGATTATATAAAAACTAACATGTTGAAAACTTCCCGAACAGCCAAGTATCAAGCAAGTTTTTGCCTCAGTTATTATGTCCATAGAGGCCGCTGAGCCTGAATACATTACCCACTTGACCAGCTCCTGTTCTGGCACGACATTGACTCCCTGCTCCCTGTCAGCATTCACCTGAAAAAACCTCCTCTTCTCTGTGGTTCAAACGCTAACACTCTCTGGGGTACTCTAAACTCACAGTCTGGGCGTCCCGGCTAACAAACTGAACTAACATGAGCTAACAGCAGCTACAGTTCACAGCAGTTTACTTCACTGACCATCAGGAAACTCTGTAAATCACAGAGTTGATGTGTGACTATAAAGTGATACATACTCACAGGTGATCGTACCTGGAGCACACAGTTGCAAAGGCCCCATTCACCTGATCAGTCAACGTCAACAAGCCTCTGGAGTCACCTTTGAGTTCACTAACCAGCAGAGAGTCATCACCACCGGAAGAAGTAGTTTACCCTTCTGCTTAGGCGTAGGTTTGGTCTCCGCATTAGTAGGGATTGATTATTTCCATCTCCCGACATGCCCTCAGGGTCGGTCAGGCTCTAATGTCAATGACTGTTCTGTGTTCTTCTACACATCCAAAAGGTCACACACATAATCCAGGCTGGTGAAATAATTTGGAGTAAAGCCACCGTCCTCTCAATAAATCTACGTCAGAGCTGTCAAAAAAAAAAAAGACTAAAAGTTTAATTCTGTTGACTCCTGTTTATAACCCCAGTTTTTAGTTCTGCCGCATAAATATTACCAATATTTGCTGCAGTCGCATTACAGCACACATGGTACTATTTAAAATTACTGACAGCAGCCACTCTAGTCAACAAGTAAATCGTTAAAACAAACTGTCATGGATTAATACAGCGCACAGTATCAAACAAACAATATCACATAGAAAGCATAGAACATACATTATATGAATTTATGAATAATTCTCCGTCAGATCCGCAGAGAGGAGGCGTGTTGCAAAACAGCAGTTTGTTTATTTTGTCCTTACTGTCCATATGCAAACCTAGACCTTTGATTAAACAACAAAATACATGTTAATTTGTGAGGTGCTCTAGAGGATGTTGTGACCTTTAGACAGATCCAGGCTAGCTACGTTTCATATTAACCGTACAAAGATGAGAGCAGTATCAATCCATACAAAAAGCATTATTATTTTAAAACCCGTGCAACAACACAAGCAAATCCACACTAGACTTCTTCAAACAGGGAAATTTTGCTAACATCGAACAAGGAGTGAGGGCATTGTGTTTTGTTTTTTTTAAAGCTCAGTTTTTCTTATCCAGATTAAAATGCTCGGACATTTTTGCATTAATCTCAAGAACATACCAGAATATTGCCAGTCCAGTGTGGATAAAGTACCTTATAATGCATGAAAATAAAGGACTTTAGTGTATGAATTAAGGTCTCAGCATCTCCAGCAGATTCTGCATCAATGAAAGTGTGTGTAGAGACGGTCAACAGACCCCTGGCTCATTTGAGACAGATGTCACAGCTGTGATAGGGACACCGGTCACTTCTATTTCTGTCTGTGCTCTTTGCTCGCTTTCAGACTTTCCCTCCTCCACGTGACAAATGGACGCCGCACAAGTCCGTGAGTAATTTTCACAGTGATTCATTTACACTGTATATTTTTTGCGATGTGATGTCTGTGAAAGTCATTTTAGCTATTTCGTGGCGTTGACCATCTTATTTTTGGCAGCTTACACACACACACACACACACAACTCAAAATGCTGTAATGTCTCTCTGGGATGCTTCTCAAAGTCTTGTCGTGATTGGATGAGTTTTTATTTTTAATACAGAGAAAAACAAAAAAAAAACGAACTGAGCAGAGATAAATAACAACCTGTCAGAACTATTATATTAAAAAATGAATGAGTAAGGTTTCATTAAATTAGATTTCAGCTACTTGAAGCTGTTTTGAATGTCTAGAGCTGCAGATAATATGACAACTTACCACAAAATGCTGCACAAAGAGTGTGTGTGTGTGTGTGTGTGTGTGTGTGTGTGTGTGTGTGTGTGTGTGTGTGTGTTGTGTGTGTGTGTGTGTGTGTGTGTGTGTGTGTGTTTCTTTGCTTGGTGAAGATTCTGGTCAAGTTACTGGTTGTTTAACCACATCAGTCCCAGATGAACTGTTAACATGACATGCATTCACCTGTGTGAGGGAGCCTTCTACCTTGATTGGGTGCCAAAAATATATAATATAGTTATATTATATATATATATATGTTATATTATATATATAATATAGACATAAAAGATTCAACAATTCAAGGTCACGATGACTCGATATATTTAATAATAAATATAGTGCCGCTAATTAAAACTCCTATTGGACACATATATTTGCCCAAAAGGATAAATAATCACATATGCGATATGTTTATGAGATTTCATTTCATTGATTGATTGTTACACATTATTATTAATGTAGTTGTTTATTGCAGTCAAGGGAGGGGAATTACGGCAGGGGATGCTGGGCCGGTCCGCCTCATCGTTCACTTCTGTGTAGCCGAACCCGTGATAATTGAGACTGCAATGTTCCAAGCGGGTCGTGATAAGTTATGTTGATTGCACAGATATGTTGGTTGCTCCAAACATCATTTAGCTAGAAGATGGCCAGGTCACAAAGTCCTCGGACACACAAAAACACTCAACGATGCTACAAACACATCAATTTAAAGTGTGTGTTGGAGTTGTTGATCGGCTTGCAAGCGTGAGATTATTGTAATAAAGTGTTGTTTGGATTTTGTATAGCGTTTAATAAACGCTCTTGTCTAGGTTACCTGTGAAGGAGTGTTTCCTCCTCAGTTTGCCTCCTTGTCGGGCGACTGACATAAAAACATAGTTATGCACAGTCACTCTCCTTTTAGCTCTATTTTTGGTCTCCACCAACTCCTGAGGGAAATGTTAACTAGTTAATGCTCCACTATGTTCACCAGATGGCTGCTAACTGTGTCTGTCCGATGTTGTGGATTTTAAGAATAAAATAAATCAAAACAATAAAGCTGCGAGCCATAAAAAAAAAACAGTCTAAAAGGCGCGAGTGCTAATTATTTAGGAGCGACTCCTCTCACTTCCTCACGTACAGTAATTGGATGCATTGTTTATGTTAAAATATGGATTATAGCAGCTTTAACAACTGTCGACTAAATCCTCTTTTCTGCAGTGCAGAAAATGAATCAGCAAACTCGAAATCACCTGCCTCGCTAATGGGGCTGATATTCATCTGATAATTTTAGGAATTTAAGTCCACTTAAGAATCAATTTAGCAACAGTCGATGGGTGTTTTGCTCTTGACTGCAACAACAAAGTATCCCGACTTTGAATTTCCATCTTAATGCTTGTAATGGCTCATGAGGTTGATGCGTTTTTCCTCCTACGTGTCAAACTAACAAAAAAGAAAAGAAAGAAAGACTTGGAACTGAAACATTTAACTCGCAGGTTTTAAATAACTCTACTACATTGTTAAATTATCCAAAAGATTGCTGTGTTTCTGTGTGGAGTCATATTGAGGTTATTGTAAATGTTTTATATATACACTCTCAACACCTCAGGTTATATATTCTATAAGGCTGCTCCTCTCAGTTGTTCCTGGAGATAGGAAGATTAGCACTGAATAATGGAGACCTAAATTGTGAGCTACATACAGTTACACTCCCAAATATGCGCGCTAAATAATTTGCAGTGAGGCCGGTCATCGGTGCTTAGTTAGAAACCGTCTCTTTCATGTGACAGCGCAGCCTACCTTCAGTCTTGTTACTGAACCGCCCTTATTTCCCTTCATCTTCATCATTTCTCATCTCTTACCATCTTTCTATCTCACTTTCCTCGTTGCCTCATCCTTATTATCCCCCTCCCTCCTTCGCCTCTTCTCTCTCTCTCACTCTCTCTCTCTCTCTCATCTGCATCTTTTGCTACCTACGTTTTCTTGCCGTCTTTCCTGGTGGTGGAGCCGCGGCCCAGACCCAGTGGTCGTGGGGTTCCAGATGGTCTGGCTGGCAGAAGGTTCAGAGCTGACCCCTCGGCAGCTGATCCTGTCCTACCTCAAACCCCAGGGGGTCCGTGTGGAGGGGACACGTATCTCAAGCAAGATGAGAGGCAGAGGACAGGGGGTGTGTGTGGGGGGGAGAAAGAGAGAGAGAATTGCGTAACAGCCGAACCTGTCATTTACTGCGTGTCATCCTCAAACAGTCTGAGGCTGTTTCTTTCAAAGTGCCTGCACTTCTGAGTGGTTTTGAAGCACAAGCGTGCACACACTTTGCTATCACTCAAGTGCTGTGTAACAACACACACAAAACACACACACACACAAAAAAAATGACTTAAATAGTAGAGGGAGGGAGAAAAACAGACATATCATATTACAGACCGAAATGTGAGAGAGAATTCAAGACGATGAGGGAGGGAGGATAGGAAGGAAGGCTCAGCGAGGCATGGATGACAGCTTGTGACGCCACATTAGTCATTGTGCAAGAAGACAGAGGTGTCTACTCGGCCTCTTTAGCGCTGTCTCCTCTAATGGTGTGTGTGTGTGTGTGTGTGTTTGAGGAGGTACGGTGCCCACAGCCCATGGTGCGTCCCGCCCGATGCTGCCTGTGTTTAGACAGTGGCTGCAGCAGTGTTGATGGAAACACACAGGGGGGGGATAAAGGAGGGGAGAGGAGGAGAGGGTGTGAGGGTGAGATGGTGGTGGTGGTGGTGTTGGTGGTGGTGGAGGGGGAGCAGGGCAGTGCTAATTGGGACAGAAGATCGGGGTCAGGAAGAGAAGGAAGAGTAGAGGAGAGACAGGGAGTCCTCAAGCCCTCCGGTGGCTCACTCTGCCTAATGATGCGTTTCTCTCGTAATTAGCAGACGGTAATTAACGCTCGGATCACCTGGGTCTCTGCGGGTCACATCCGCTCTCTCTCTCTTTGCCACTCCACATCCACGCCTCACTACAAACAAGAGTCGGTCACACGATCCCAGCGGCGACCCCGCCTCCCCCCCCGCCCCCCCGTGGCTCAGACTCAGCTAATAAAAGCATTCCTTCCATATGGGACGAGCATTTTATGGATTTATCTATGGTTCTGTCTAAACCAGCTTGTGTTTATCTTCTTGTGTTTGTCTGTTTGTCGCTGCTTCACAACACTGCTCTGCTGCACGTGTGTGTGTCTGTGTGCACGCGCATGTGTGTATGTGTGTGTGGAGTTTATATGGGAGGCAGCCAGTGTTTTGTACACACGGTCTGTCAGGCTTGTGTTAGAGTGGGCCTCACCTCCAGGCTGGTTTAAATATTAAGACTGAGTGGTGGCTCAACATGCATATTTTAATGCAACCCACCCCTTGTTGAAGTGAACAACGCGGGAAAACTTCACACACTTTCACAACCTAATCATCGTGATCTGAATCCGGTCGGATCGCGTACACCTACCTTGACCTCAACGAGCCGAACACGCCGGCAGAGACGGATAAACACATGAACACACATGCACACACATTTGGTCGCGCGCAAACACATGCAACGAAGAATACACACAGATGGTGGCGCAACACACAATATGCTTTCGTTGGCTTGCTCCACGACCGTTAATAAAACATTGGAGTTGGTGAGACATTCATTCCAGACAGACCCATCTCCAAACAAGGCTTTGTGCTTAATAATACAGATATGAATTTATCCATATCTCTTCTCTTCTATTTCAACACTTGTGTGCCCTGGGATTGGGTCATGTTGGGTTTTGGCCCGCCAGGGGTGGCGACTACCCCGTGGGATGTTCACTTTCTTATTAATTGAATTTTAAAGTGACCTTGCAGTGATATTGATCTTCATTTGATGAAACACACACACACACAGAGAGAGAGAGAGAGAGAGAGAGAGAGAGAGAAAGAGAGAGGGAGGGAGACACACACACACACACACACACATCCATTCTGCCTTATGCATCCTTCACAAGCTCAAGGTTAGCGTAGCAGCAAAGTAAGCAGTGAGTTAGAGTGCTTCGTGGTGTGGAATATTTGTCAGAGTTCTGTGATGGCTGAAGTTTGAGAGTTATGCTGAGCCGTGCAATAAAGGCAGGAGAGGCCGGCAGAAGAGACAAGAGGGAGAAGGAGAAGAAGAAGGTGGAGGAAGAGGAAGAGGGGGCGGGCGGGGAATGGAGTGTGGAGTAAGAGGAGGAGGAGAGGAGGGAGCATGATGTCCAAAGTGCTTGGTAAAGTCAGTGTGATGGTGTGGTGGGAGATAAAGAGGATAAAGGGGATGAAGAGAAAGCAAAGGGTGTTATTGTGTTAGTGGATTTTAAAGAAGTGAAGAGGAAGCGAGTGCAGGGTACAGCCAGGTGTGAGGGGAGAGAAAGACTTCTCTGACCTATTTTAAAGAGTTTGGATGCTGCTTGGCCACAGCTTCCCCACTAGCAGCTCCCTCTCCTGGTGCAAAACACGTAATGCACGCATGAACCAGCTCTATTAAGCGTTTTGCATCCCTCATTAGTTGCAATAAGAGTCAGATCTTTTTACAAATTGCTCCCGTCTGGACACTCGTCAATCACTTTGCCTGCTAACAACAGCTGTCAGAGTGAATTTGTTTTTGGGGGGGGGTGGTGTTTAAGCACCAAAGCAGACGGAAGTTGTTGATGACTAAAGATGGAAATGTTTTGGAGATATCTAAATGCGTCTCATGTGTTGACAAAGATCTCCAATTTCTCCGTTCTGTGGGATTACATGCGAGAACATGTGTGTCGCATGTAGCCGTGTCACGCTCACACGTGTGAGAATGATCGACAACCGTGTGCGTCCGTGCGTGGGTGTGCGCCCGCGATGCCAGCACAGGAGTGTGAGGGTGTGAAAGAAGAAGCAGAAATTCAGAACACACTCATTTTGCAAAATCTATATCTCTGCCTGGTCTTTGTCTTTAGTTTCCACTTTCATCGGATGGACAGAAATATGTCAGACAACATGTGAAATATATGTGAGAGACTTTTGAGGGTCAGAACTGTATATTTGACAGTTTTACTTGATGCAGTGAAGTTTAGTGTTTTGCTTTGACAGTCATTATGTGCTATTAGTCGGGCCAGATATGGGAGTAGGGTTAAACACAGTGAATCACAGACAGATAAGCATTCTGCCTGGTTGATACTTACAGAGACAGAAGGATGTTAAAGAGGCTCCAATAATTTCTGGCATTTGTCACGGACATTGACGCTGATTGTCTGCTTAACTGGTACATGCAGGGGTTAATAGCAATTGATCGGATGCCGTTAATCACCGCGGTTTGTGATTACCTGGCAGGGACGTATTGATCGCCCATTGATCAGTGCATCTCCGCCACTTCTACCACTGTGTCTGTGAGCTCACTGTCATTTAGCGCTTTGCTGGTGCAATATTGTCGTTATGACACCACAGGCGTCGGTGTTGCTCAATGACTCCCTGGTGGCAAGTGTCTGCTGCGATACAGAAGCACCGGCCTCTCTGCGAAAAGTTTCATTTACACGGAGAACATGGAGAACTAAACCAGAGAGGATGGAGGTGCTCGGTGTTTTGCCTGTGTCTCCTTCGGGTTCTCCTCAGCCAGCTCGCCGTGGGGTTCCTTCACTTTCCACGCAAGAATCGGGCCTACGGTCAAGTTAGGTGAGGGTGTGGTGTGAATTAAGAATAAAAGTTTACTCTCACTTCACTCCCTTTCTCTTTCTCTCTCTCTCTGTCCCCATCTCATTCATTTCTGTACCCTTGTGCACCTGGCTCAAGCCTCCATTAAAAACCTTGTCTAAAGTAATGAGTTTAAAGTCAGAGTGCCTGTCTCAGGGAGGGAATAGAGACAGAGAGACTGTGTGTGTTTGTGAGTGTGAGTGTGTTTGTGCACTTCTTGCATCTTGTGTGTGTGAGTGCTGTTCCTGCACACCCCAGGATTTCCAGAATAATTGCATGTGTTTGTGTGCACGCTCGTGTGCGTGCGCCGAGGCTTTGAGGTATGCTTTGACAGCTGCGAATTTAATAAGCAAACGTTAAAGGTAGGAGGGAGGAAAAAGGGGGGAGGAGGAGGAGGGAGGGAGGGGATGATATGCATAGGGCTCCGCTTATGAAATATGAATGACTGTTTCTGCATCTTCTTCTTCTTCAGCAGGCTTGATATCATCTCTGGTTTGCTATTCCCCTGCTCCGCTCAGAACAGTATGCACAGTCCAGCAGTCTTAAGAGGGAATGCTGCACTGTATATGGATATCTTTCTTCAACTTGTCAAACTCGGCTGCGCAGAGTTTTAATAGGCGGTGTCATATCTTAACTCAAAGCGATATTTTTTCTTTCGGTTTTTTACATTTTAGCATGCATCACCCGCTGCAGCTGCATGAGCAATCAGTCACCAATACAAAGTGACCTATCTCTTTGAATTGATGTCACACACTTTGTCTCAGCTCGAGAGCTTACAAACTAAAGCGAGGTAAATCAGATAATGACAATGTTCTTTGCACCGTATCGCAACTTTTACAAAGCTGCAGCTATTTATTTTTTTTTATTCTTGTATGATTAAACCACTGGAGGAGTATTCTGTGATCAGAAAATGTCCAGGAGGCATCAAAGTGTGAGAAACGCCATCTTAACTAAATCTGTATGATGTATCTCTGGCTTGTGCAAGTGTCTTCTGGATATGGATAGTGGTGCAATGTAACTAAGTACATTACTGAAGTACTGCACTAAAGTACACATTTGAAGTACTTTATGCTTCTACTCATAGGCACATTTTGTACTTTTTACTCCACTACATATGGGAAGTGTTTTGTCCAGAGAAAACCATCTTTAAATCTGATGATTTGTGATAGACTGAAGAATTGTTGAGGTCAACATGTTCCCCTACTTCTGTCACTTCTGAGTGTTATAACCTTGGATGGTTAATATCGCACGCACACTTTGGACTGTTAACAGACTTTACTTAACATCTGCAACAGCACCTGCACACAGCCAGCATCTCACAGGTAGCAGCACATGTCAACCTCTATGCCAGGATGTAACCTCTATCCTGGAGATACCTGGGTTAATTATTAAAGGTTCCAGGGTGCAGTACCCTCATAACACAGTGACACAGTCTGTAACAATGAGGAAATAGACCACAGAGGCAGAACTGGTGCTTAAAAATGGTGGAGGATGGTTGACACCAAAAAGCCGTCCAAGGAAGGCAAAGAAAGTCCAAAATCCAAAAAGCATGCAAGGTCCAAGAAAGTAAAGTTGTTGTCAAAGAACAAAAAGGAATTTCTCTGGATGAGCTGAACAAGGACGAGTTGACACTGAAACCAAGGAACACGTGGACTAAATCCACAAGTGAAGACAGGACAACAAGATGGAGGTGAAAACTAATCAGGATGGAACAGACAATAAAAACTGTTCGGAAACCGAAGGAAGGCAGGACATAAAGTTAAAGACACAAGTATAGGAGAGACATTTACATTTAGTCATTTAGCTGACACTTTTATCCAAAGCCAAGGGAAAAGGGAAATAATCATGGTACAGTGTTACAAGGACAAGTTAGTACAGTACTACTCTAGGAGCTAGAAGAGAAGGTACCTCATGCCCCTGATCTGGTAGGAACTGGTAGGACGTTTCACCAAAAGGGGAACAACAGACGAGAAAAGTTTGGATTGTCCTGAGCGAACGAGTGGCAGAGCCAAGCGTCGTTCATTGGAGAAGCGCCTAAGTCAGGAGGTAACATAATGTATAAGGGCATTTAGGCAAGTGGGTGCAGACCCAGAGAGTGTGGCCATGTGGGTCCTTATGGGTTAATTGAAGACTAGGCGTGCCTCCATGTACTGGATCATCTAAAATAAAACAGGAAACACTAAACAAGAAACCATGACTGTTTCTTGAACTAAATCTCATAGAATATGACGCATTAAGTAGATTGAACTATCCAACAAATTAGCACAGCCTTAAACATCTACAGTAAAATGCACAAACACAGACATTACAACATTGTTCTGCATAATTAGTACTTTTACTTTTGATACTTTAGGTACATTTTGCTGATAATACTGACACACTTTAAATTAAGTAAGGTTTTACTTCTTTTTTTAACTTGTTTTTACAGTGTGGTATTTGTATGGTAAAGGATCTCAGTATTTTTTCCATGACTGCTTTTGGATCACTTATATATGACACATGAACAGACAAACAAACAGACATCACTCTACAGGAGGTATGACATTGCTGCTAACCAATTTCAGATCCCTGTTTGAAACATCTGTCACCGCTTGCACTTAAAGAGGCGTTTAAGCAATTAAGTATTGAATTTACATAGTTTGGGGACAGATTGGAAAAACAATGGAAATAATAAACAGAGTATGTTGAGATACCGTGACATATAAGCCATCTGCATGCTTCACGCTAAGCGCTTGTCAAATCCTTGAACGATGTGAATTTTGGTCACACAAATTGAATCCCCATCTTTGCTAAATCTGTGTTTTTTAGAAGCTCGGTGATGTAGCGACGACTCGTAATGCCATTTAAATTAGTTAGTGCCACTGAAATGGTCCCTTGTGTGGGTTAAGGTCCAAAAAAATCTGGATCTTACACTTCCCATAATGCAGCATAATAGCAAACGCCCCCACACCTTTCAAACTTCATGTTACTGGTTTGTAATGTAGTTATAATTATAGCTAGAAAACTGGCACTTACAAACATGTAAATGACTGAAAACCAAACGAAAGCTGACGCCACACATGAGCCAAACACCTCTGTTGAATGTAATTAAACCCAGATTTAACGGATATATTTTTATATTATCAAGGCAGTTCTTTATTCCTCACACAGTCGACTTTGCAATCACATTGGCATGAATGCTCACAAGTTGTAAACATGGGAATCTTTCCCATCTTTACTATCCATCCCATATGATGTGAACGCACAATACTACAAGCTCGACAACATAATCAGGATTATTTGACTTACAACTTCCCCAGAGCTACAAACAGACATTATTCACAGGCTGAGTACTCTCTGTGTTAAAATAAACACACATTAATGTGTAAATTCAAGTATTACTCCTGGTTAGACTGTATTTGAAAAAGAAAAAACAATATTTAACACCACTCTTTGTTGTGTGAATCCACCTTAGGATGCTCTCTAATTTTCAAATATATGATAATCAAGAACCCCAAACTTTAATAAGCTATTTTTTCCCGCATATGCTTCTAAAAGGAGCCTTATCTAATATGGATAAGGTTTCAGATTGCAATACTGCAAGGCAATGTCTATTTTCTACACAGTACTGTAATAACTTACTGTTACCCCCCTCCTGTTTCTCTCCCTCTCTCTCACTGCTCTTTCTACGGGATGATGAGCTTTAGCTGTGCTGTGCATACACTTCTGTAGACAACAACAGTCCTGATGCATAGTGTCTCAGTGTCCTGCTAACAACGTCTATTCAGTAAAATAAAGTAAAAGAATAAATAAATCCAGTAAAACACAAAGGGGAAAACAGTCGTCATAGCTCAGGAGAATTTAGGAACTGAAGTATGAAGCACCTACAAGCAAACGATGGGAAGCATTGTTGTAGTCAAGATTAACTAAACCCACAATTTATTACCGAGACCGGAGGGTGTCAAGACTGAGACAAGACTTTGAGGGGTTGAGACCAAGACGAGACAAAACCAAGGTATTGTGAGACTGAGTCAAGACTGTAGCCATCTAATATTCACCAAAACTCTTTAGATGATGCATGGTTGCTGCATTGTGTCACCTCGTTAAGCGTCACCTTGCAGATTTCACAAACTGCTGTTGTGCAGATGAACTCTTTGCGGTTTAGGAAACTAACCTATTCCAGAAGATTTGGCTGATGTCTCCTCCCAGACAGCTAACAAATCAATCAGACAAATGCACAGACAATTAAGCGACATCCCTAAAGTTATGCTCTTGACTGGTCTTGAACAATAAAATCCAGAGTCCTCTTTGTCTGAGACCGAGACAAGACCAAGTAAAAATGCAAGACAAGACCAAGACTGATCTCAAGTACTACAACACTGATGGCAAGGATTGAAGTAACAGTGGTACATGCAGTATATTTAAGTAGCAGTGGTGGGTGTGAAAATGAAACCACTGATCATTAAAACTTTGCTTTATTCATCCTGATGTCTAAAGTAGATCTCAACCATCCAAACAAACCTGTTGGTTTTCAGCAGCTTTTGAGCTTATTTACAAGTCGCCACATTAAAATATTTTCGGATGATTCACAGTGTAGAATAGGAATATTTAAATAAAGTTTAAAGCCTAAGATTCAAAGCCTGGGTCTGTCTCTAAACACTTCCTCCACACCAGTGAAATAAAGGCAAACAAGGTCATTAGACAATTAACTTTCTTTGTTTTCCTGCACTATTCCCCATTTCTAATGTATATTAATTCCACCCCCTCAATCTTAAGATTAGATTTCTTTTGTCCCAACAGAGTGGTCCTCTCCTCCCTCCCTCTTCGGTCCACAACACTGAAAGGGTGATGAAATGCCAAAGAAAGGCATGTTTCTGCGCATCACTGTGCAAAGAGAGAGAGAGAGGCTGTCCCTCGTCTGTTCTCCCAGTTGCAGTGTTCCTCTATAGTGTTCAGTTTAACCCCTCCATCCCTCTTCTTCAACCCTAATTACAAACTCACACCCACACACACACACATCACGTCCCACAGTAGCAGAGAACCGGCTGCAAGCTCACCAGGCTCAATAGGATGAAACTGATTGGGTTACAGGCACATACAACTGCTCTCATTAGCAGTCTTACACCGATAATGTGGAGATGAAAAGATGCTGCCCCCCTGTGTGTACTGTGCTGTTTTCTATGAGCCTACAATATGCATTACTGTACTGCTGAAGGCTTGAGAGACACATTGTTTTAACTAGCTTTGTGGATGGGAGAAAGCGTTTCCAGTCTAGTCAGGGGAGAATACTTTTGTCCGCTTTAGAACAGTGAGGAGTGGCTGAATTATTGAATGTTGTGTCAGTCTTTGTGAATAATTATATAATTGCTGTTAACCAGTCTACATAGGTTTTCATTTAATTCTTTCTTTGACCTTTAATGTATATGTCTCATCTTTGAGTCATGGATAAATAAAAGTAGGGCTGCAACTAATGATTATTTTCTTGATTACTGAATTAAAATGACAATGTTCTAAAGCGAAATGTCTTGTTTTCCAACATATAGTCCCAAACATTTAGTTCACTATCAACAAAGACGAAGGAAAGCGCCAAATCCTCACCATCAAGAGGCAGGAACCAGCCAATATTTGGCAAAATAGTACATGTTAACTTTAAATTTATAGTGTAGGTGCATAATTTTACAAAATTTACTAGTAAAAACCAACGTCAAACTTTCAGTGACTTCTCTCTGGGCATCCAAAAAGGTGCACAACATCCCACCAGGCGCACGTTTGGCTTCAATTAAAGATTCCTTTGGTGAGGCAGAAAATAGTCAGCTGACACTGTCGAATGTCCCAACACACGTGTGACATTACAGCCCTCGCTCCATACAAAATACCACCACTTCTATAAAACCTTAATTAAAACTTTTAAAAGGACAGGGTTTCCCAGTGGCTCAGCGGTTTCAAGCACAGAGTGTACAGCCATGATGAATGTGACCCGGGGTCCCCTGAACCAGTATGTGCATTTGCAAAGTCAACTCACCTAATTACAGACCACACTGGTAGGTAGCAGGGTTGGAGGATGCAGGGTTACATGTACACCCAGGGGTACTTTTTGCATATGTAAACATTGTAGAGTAATTCGAAATACTGAGGCTGTATCTTGTGTAATATACATCCAGAATGACACATGTAAGCCTCTTCTGATCTTCTTCCAAAGCCAACGACTAGGTTAGAAAAAGACAGCTACCTTCGTCAACAGTCACAGCATCGTAAGAAGAAACCAACACTGACTGTTGGTACAAAATAGGGAAACAAAGATCTGTCTCCTATGCAATAGTGCCATGTTTTGTTGATCCATCCATCACCCAACTTCCTCTTTCACTCCCAATTCACAGTCTACAACCTCGAGAGGACTGACGTTATCATTTTTTTTAGTTGGATTCTCAAAGATGACTGCAAACGACGCCGACCTGAGACGGTTTTAACACCTTAACGCCATGTGCTGTGATGGACTGTGCCAGAAACTAGTCACTAGCAAGTCAAAACAGGTTGTTAGAAGTTGGTTGAGAACCAACAGCATTAGTGTAACATCTTGTTTATTATCCATTCAGAAGAACACGTTTAAATCATGATGGGTGGTGTTCATGAAAGAATACTCGAGCTCGTCTGACAAAATGGTGCTTTTGGAACCATTGCCATACAATATATGCTATGTCCATTTTCTTTCCTCACTTTCTTTCTTTCTCCAGTTTGTTTTCTTCTCCTTGGAGATTTAGTGGTGAAGTGCTAAAAGCCACTGTGGTGTTGACGGGCTGCGCTTCCATTACGACGGAGAGTAACCTTCCAAAATAACCAGCTGGCGATGGTCTTGGTGGGGTTTTCCAGCTGCGAACAGCAGCGATCCGTTGGCGTTAGTCGTTTCAGTTCTCCACCTACAGAACTGAAATTAAGCATGGAGGTCAGATTTGAATTCATGTAACACAAGGTTTTGTGCATGAATGTGTAGATGCATGGATCTGTACATGAGACAAACAAATAAATGTAGAATAATAATAATCTCATCATCTCAAACGAGGCTTAAGTAATGCTATAATTAATGGCACGGTTTGGCCGTGTTTTTTATAATTTAGGTCCCTTTTTCAAAGCCTTCTGTGGATGTGGGTGGAAGGCGCTTGATCTTCCCTTGTTCATATTAAATAAGTCAGATTCCAGCCCCCACCTCAAAAACCTATACTCACATTTACACTGTGGCTTATTGGATGTGAATGTGAGCCTGTGTGTAGCTTTCCTTTCAGCTCAGGCCAGTGAGTTTGAGTCCTTTTGAACAGGCAGTAACATGAGGCAACTATGACAGGCAGGACAACCCTTGATCACTGTTAATTATCTAAGTGGACGTGAGGCTCCCAAACCACCAGAGTGATGCAGCTCGCGCTCTACATCAGGGAGGGTCTGTGCATATGTGCTCTCAAACTAGTGTGAGACACTTTGTGTTGGTGCACTTGTGTGTTGCCATCTTCATCATCACAATGCATGACATATTGCCCTTCAAGTGTACGTCATGCTCACGGGGAGGCAATCAGTTTCTTGAACATCGTTCAAAAGTAAAGGGGAGTCAAACCTGTCAAACACAAACACACACCAAGGAGCTCTTGAGTAACATGTCTTTAATGAAGCAGAGGCCATTTAAGATTTATGAAAGCGTTCTTTACAACCCAACTACAATGGACTGTCATTACACTCGAATTCAAAATAGTTGCATCATCTTCTAGGAAATGATCAGTGCTTTGATTGTGGAGACGATGCATTGAATTCCCCCGTGATTAAAAGTAAAGAACAGGAGCGGTGCGGTATCAGATTTATACGTGCTGAGAGCCATTAGCAAACTTTTAGATCTTGTGACATGAAAAGGAAGAAAACTCAAAAAGAATTTTGACATTTTACCCCCCTCCCCCCAAAAAAAAGAAAGAAGAAGTTCTTCGCGTCAACTTTAAAAGTGTCCTTAGTCCGACACGGGGTGCATAATGAGTCAGTGTTGCGTGTTAGTGATTCATGGCAGTCTAGTCGGTGTGGTGCCCACTGAAAAAGACAGAGATTAGAACATAGATGGTCAAAGTATCCTTGGAAGTATTGACTGGATTACAACAAATCACTGACAGACAGCTGAAGTTATCCCACAGTTTCTCGTGAGAGAGAATCTGTCAATAACATAAGAAGGAAGAAATAATAACCTGTTTTGCACATGAAACCAGCAACCTGTTTGTATCTGTACTATAAATATGCCGACTGGCTTTGTGGAATACGTTTGTTGATGTCCTCTGTTGGGGGGAGGGGGTTCATTACAGCTGTTGATGTGTATTCACTTTGTCATTTTTCATCTTACAGTGGTGTTCTACCTGTAACGTGACGTCTGCTGTACTGACTGAAAACGACAAGCAGTTTTTAACCTTGATGTCCTCCAGACAGTTCATAAATAAGTTACCTTAAAGTGACCTAGAAATTGGTATTTTTGCAATCTGGCAAAATAGTTTCTGTGTCATGAATATGGACAGCTGTACATGTGTATTTGCTCTGATTACATTGCTTACTTTACTTTTTATGCCTTTAATGATAGCACAGCTGAAGATAGACAGGAAACAGGGGGCAGAGAGAGGGGGAGTGACACGCAGTAAATCGCCGTCCGATGCGGGATTCGAACCTGTGCCAGCTGCAGCGAGGACTGTACTCTCCACACATGGGGCGGCTGCTTAACCCACTACCGACTGCCCCGTCTTTCAGCCTTTTATTTCACAGAGCTCTCCCCATCGACTAAAAGTCAGTCCCAGATTTACTCTTGTCCGAATATAAACACGTTTTCATATCTATAAATTCATATACAGTTGTCCCTCGCTATAACGCGGTTCACTTTTCGCGGCCTTGCTGTTTTTTTTGTGTAATTTTGCATGCTTTTTTTACAGCGTACTGTACGTATGAACGCGCATTGTCTTCGGCGTCCTGATTGGCTACGGGAGAAGTGTTTAAATAAGAGAGAAATGTTAGAAAATGTTAATGCCTGTCTGAGAAAAGTGTATAAAAGTGTGTGGTTAGGGGTTTTACGGCCTAAAACATGTATAGTAATTGTAAAAAATAAAGCTGATCACGGGTTATTTTTAGAACATATCCCCCGCGATAAACGAGGGACCACTGTATAGTAAGAAAACAAGATACAATACATCGTTTAGTGACTTTAACAGTGCTAATATAGGCATGTTTTTGAAGTTCAGAGAGAACCAGGCTAGCTGTTTCCCCCTGATTCCAGTCTTTGTGCTAAGCTAAGCTAATCGCCTCCTGGCTCCGGCTCCATACTTTACTCTCAAACTTGACATGAAAGCGGTATTAACCTTCTCATCTGAGTCTCAGCAGCGAGAGGGTGAATTAAGTGCACTTCCTAAAAATATCAAAGCGCTCCTTTAGCTGGTTTTAGAAGCCATAACAAGCTTTTGCTTGAAAGTTAGAGTGGAATCAATGTGCGGCGCTGACTTGACCCAGAGCACTTTGCAGGCTAACTGTTAAAGGAGAGAGAAGGTAAAAGCTGTATTTGCTCATAAAAGCAGATGCTTTGTGGATGTCTTGTTTAAATAATAGGAAGAAAGATACAAAAGAAAAAACGGTCAATTTTTTGCCACAAATGAAGCTTCATACCAACGGTGTCAGGCATCTCTTTTTTGCCACAAATGAAGCTTCATACCAACGGTGTCAGGCATCTCTCTCACAGTTGATTTTATTGGCCATATGTTAGAATAAATATTCCTTTTTTAGGTTTTAAGCTTATACATAATGTTTTTCGCCTTGTTATCCAGTGGAAAAATCAAAAGTCTTGCTTCTTTTCTGTCAGCCCAAAAACCAAATAACAGCCATTTAACAAGTGGGAGTTTGTTGTCAGTTTTGCTAAGCAGATACATCCTTGCATTAGCTGTCGGGCTGTCGGATATAGAGAAATAACTTCTGAGTGCCTTTACATTTATTCCCCTAAGATGTACTGAGGAGAGACCGGAGTAAACAGAAATGCTCCGTGACAACTTATATCTGTGCAGAGGATGCTGAAAGAAGATGTGAATAGACTACTGCCGAGGGAACATTACATCATGCCCGTGGACTTTCCATCTGTCATTCTTTGGAGGAAAAGAGGGAGCTAACTATGCTACAGGCCCAGAGTTTAGAGTTAGAGCATCTTTACGGTGGCAGGTGGATCAAAAACATCCTTCTGTGTTTAAGCAAACAGGAAGAAGACGAGTTGTCCACCGCTTTTATAGTCAAATGAAATAAATCAATCCAAACAAGGACGTTTTAGAAAAAAAGAAAACGTCCATTTCCAGCAAGTCATTATTATTGCTCTGACTGCATGTAAGTGTTATAGTATGCGTGTGTGTGATCTCACTATTGTGCACATTATTGTTTGCAAGCCACATTGTAGTGTGGAAAGAAGGGGGGGGAAAAGAGTGAGTGAGACATGGAGGGAGAGAGAGATGCAGCACAAAAAACAACACTATCAAAGGAGGGCTTCAAAGACTATCAGCTGCGTCTCCTGGGTAATTTGCGATCCTGCATTCTTTCGACTTCAAAGAGCCGCTGTGTGTTGGAATACTGCAAGTGGGAGAGTCAGGGGGGGAGAGACGGAGGGATGGAGGAGGGGGAGAATCTGATTTCTCTAATAAATGCTGACACCAGGCCTGTTTGATATTAGATTCAGGGAACGGTTTGATTTGTTATCGCCTTTGAAACTCTCTCGGACGTCCTTCAGAGAGGCAAGGCCGGCTACCACACCAAACCCCCGAGTGCAAGAGAGGAGAGCAGGGGCCGATAGGACAACTGTCCGGCTATAAAGATGACCATTAAGGAGCTATTGATTAGGAGTCTCTCTGTCTGACTCTTTGTCTGTCTCTCTCTGTCGAGACTCATTCTGCACACACCTTCAGTGCACCAAAAAAAAAAAAACCCAAACCGATAAGTCAGTTTGATGAGCGAGGTTCGATACAGCGTGACTCAACACTTTCTAAATTCTAATATTTCAGATGAAACCTAAAAGACTGAATGATCTTCACATTCAATATACCATCAGAAGCTTCTAATTAATATCAGAGATGTTCACATGGTCTCAGGGGGGATTTTCTTGACCATGCAAAGCTGTTAGCGAGCAGCAGGGAGGAACATTTCCATGCCTACCGCATGCAGGTGAAGCGAGGAAGAGGAAACTCTCGGGGGTTGTCAGAAATGCATTTCTATCAGCGTAGTTCACAGCTGCAGTTTTGCATATTTTTGAGGAAGTTTTTTCTCTTGAAGTGGATCTCTGCTGCAGTTTGGAGGTCTTTGGTGCAATGTAGACTCACTTACTATCCGTCATTACGCATTCTTCACGAAGCACTGAGAGGATGGTAAACATGAGCCCTCACTGGACTGGAAACAAATAATTAGAAGACGCTCCTCACAACCAAAAAACATGTAAATGAGGACTTTTGTCCGTCCGAAATGAAGATGGAAGTTTGATTTTATTAGCACTCCTGAAGGTTAGGGTGGATTGATGGGCCAGTGCGTATAAGACACCCAGCCCAAAAAGTCATCAGTCAAGGTCCACTCACACCGGAGGCGTTACGGCTAAACCTCGTAAATTTCAACAGAGCAGATCTCACCAGACATCCGACACAGAATCAACGTAATAAACTTCCGCCCCCTTTCAAAATAAAACACAATACGCAGGTTATGTAGCTTATCACAACTTCACATCAACGTTACGTCATGACCGACGGCACCAGGTGATCAAAGATCGATCAAAGGGTCTCAACATGGTCGATGAGAGACTAATTGTTGAAGTGGAACAACACTCAATAATTTATGACACAACAGATGCTTTTTATAATCTCCTCCATGTCGGAGAAGCAAAGTCAGCTGTTTGTTGTTGTTGTTTTCTTTATACACAGTTTATCGCGGGGTCTCGGGTACGTCCAGGATTCTCGCGTGATACCGTGACCTCTCGTGAATACGCCATTACGCGGCTGGCTAACTCACCTCTTCGGGTAATAATCCAATTTCCTGCCAACAGTCAACAACACCCTAAAAACTTTAACTTTTTTTTAGATGTCTTTTGGTCTTTATTGGATGGTAATAGCTGAAGAGTGACAGGAACTTCTGTACACGGGGTGCTCACTCTACCAGGTGAACTAACGGGCACCCTTAGTAGCTTCTTTTTTTTTTTCAAAATGATGAGCTTTGCATGTCCTTTTTTGTGCCAAACTAAAGAAAAAAATACTTTATTTTTCAAATGTTTTTGATTTTCAGAGCTGCACAATCATTTGCACCTGACATGCATGAGAAGAAATTTAGTTTCAACCACATAAGTCATCCGAGTCAGACTTTTTTGAGTCCTCTTTTTTTTGTTGGACAAAATGTCACATTATTTTAATTTTGTCAGCGGAACATTATACAGACTTGAAGTGAAGCATGTCAGTCATATTTGAACATGATCAACATGCCCCGGGCATGTCCAGACAACTCCGCAGAGGAGGTTGTAAGCGTGAGAGCAGCAGGATGATTGTCTGGAGCTTGTCTGTATTTGGCTTTCATCTTAAAAACAGGAAAAAAATGACACCAGACTAAGTCTTTGTATAATTATCTACGAATAATCAGCAACATTTGTTTGGGTTCGGTTTGCTTGATTTGACCGATCTCATTTCATTCCACATAAATCTGTAGGTACTCCCTAATTTATAAGGCCATCCCTTAACAGCTTCTATTACATCTGTCCTCATATTTTCTTACACCTCCAATGTCAAACTACAGCCTGCGCTCTCAGGGCTCCGCGCTTGTGTCTTCAGCAAGGGTACATACAGAACTTGGTGAAAGGGCTTTTGTGTGGGCAGCTCCATCTGCTTGGACTAAACTACAAACACGTTTAAATTATTTTAAACTGAAAGTCACATTTTTAAGGAGTGAAACAGGGCGAAACTTTTCCTCTTTCTGTTTCCTGATTCTTTCCTAATTGTTGGTTTGTGTGACATAATTTTGCTGCAATTTTCTCAAGAGCTGTCTTGGAAATTAAATCATACTTAAATGACAGGGTCAAGTTAAATGTGAGAAATGTGGAAAAAAAAAAGAAAAAGAAGCCGTGTCTGTCATTAAATGTGAGATATTTTCTTTTCACTTTCATAATTAGTCAAGGGAAATTATTCATTTTTGTGTCAGTGTAATTTCTGCTCTTAATTCTGCACTAACTTTAAGCCTAATATAATTTGATCAGGTGAGTTGTATAAAAATTCACCCTCAGTACAGTTGTCATGAACGGAGAAATTAGCTAAAGAGACCAAAAACTTGTTTTTTTTACCAGGCTGTAAACATTTTAACATGGGGACTTATGGAGAATGACTTGTTCTGTAGCCAGCCTCGAGTGGACGTTCAAGGAACTGCAGTTTTTGCCACTTTTGCATTGGCTTCGCTTCACCGCCACGGTTGCTGCGGTTGGGTTAGAAGTTACTGTGCACAGGAAATCACTTACTACTGGTGTTAAAGTGTCTGAGGAACCAATCAGCTTCTATGTAATGTCCATTGATTCATTGTCCGGTTGTCATATCCTGTTGTCCATTACTGACAAATTGTCCATTTCTCCTGACACTTCTCCTCCTGAGATCATATATTATGAGTTAACAGTTCCATCTTATATATGTCTGTCACAATTTTCAGCCATTCGTCTTGTGTTGGTGGTTCAACTTTAATTTTCGCAGGCTGCCAACAGAATTTTGTCTTCTCTGTGCCTCTTCTGTGAAATAACCAAAGTACAACACTACATTTGATTTAGGAACATCGTAGCCCAGCATGTTAACAACAAAACCAAAACACATTTACTGCCCTACAGTGTAGATGAATATTTGCTCTTGTAGTTAGTTCAGCTTTGACTCATTTCAATTAAGACATCGCAACAAGAAAATGTAGTGGAACAAAGCAGCCATCAAAGAGACAAGTACAACTCTAAAGTCTGTCAGAGGAATGACTTCATTTCACCAGTGAGGTGCAACCGTCTTCCCCAGCTGGGAGTTTGTATGAGGAACTTTTAAGCCTACACATCCTGTGATCTGGTGCCATGGCTGTTAGCTTTGAACTCAACTAAGGATGTCAAACATCTCTGTAGCTTTCATAGCATGGCCTTATAAATGGAAATACAGGTGGGCTGATGCCTGCTGGGTATCAGTGATGACCATCAAACCTGAATCTCTCTTTCTAAATTGTGTCAGTGGAAATGAGAACACGACACAAATCATGTGGACAGATACTGACTGTTTTATAATCAAACATTTCAGCTGGATAGTTATCCAATGATGATGTTTTAAAACATCCAGCAGTGTTGTAGTCAAGACCAGCTAAACCAAGACCAGGACCAAGACCAAGGCAGGGCGAGACAAGACCAAGACCAGATAATATATAGCATACTTATATACCATATATCTTGGTAAGGCACGCGCCTGGAAGTCGGTGTGTTTTCTTTTGGACGCTGTTTTACACATTTCCTCTTTGACGTTTACAAAGTCAAATTTTATTACAAGAGGTTTGGCTGACAATGATATTCATAACAGTGCATGTGAAGAAGCCATTCACAGTGACAAAAATATAAAATTAGTCAAGTTATTGGTGTCATTTGAAGCAGGAAGTTTTACCTAGTTCATATTCATTTCTTTTTCTAATGACCTGCTTCATAAAATACTGAGTTTATTTGTCGGAAGAACTTTGCAGTTGTTGGCTCGTGGTCAAACCTCCCGCGCTCATTTCTGTGCCATGCAGATGTTTGCTCTGTGACTACAAACTGTGGAGCAACTTTTTAAAGTGTAAAACGTATTTTCAGTTAATTATGAAACATGTGTGGCGGGACGAACTAGACATTATTAAGTGAACGACATGGAAACACAGCTGTGAGACCAAATCCAATCTCGTGTACCACATCACTGACATCCAGAATAAATCAACTCCGTGGTTGGAGTGAATTCATATTTGTGTTAAGACTACCTTCATTTCTACCTCCGTATTTTCACGTCTTCGCCTCGCCCCACCTCACACACACGCACAAATGCACGGCTGCACATCAAAGTCGATGTAAGCAGATAACACCTGCGGTGTCATCGTCTTGCCCCGCATCCGCAGTATTCACTGACCCAGGGGAGGATTGTGGTATTTGATTATTCTGCGGGGTGATTGATGTATCGTACACCAGCGTGGTTTGTATGCATATGGAAGCATGCATCCTCATTGATCTATCGATGCATGGGATTGTGTCATGAATATGCAAAACTGCAGCCGCACTGCTGCACATCCGAGTGATTGGCTATCGATGAGATCATCTCCAAGTCACAGGTGTTAGCTTCCGGCTGTCCAGTCGGGACACCGGTGGCTTGTAAATGAGATGTAATCAGTACATGGGTACTAACACTCACTGTATCCGTGCCAGCTGAAAAACACCCCCATCATGCTAACCCCAAATCTCTCACCCGTCCTCATTGCCCCTGCCAGAGACCCTCCCCTCCTTTTCCATCTCTCTATCTGCTCATTAGTGCTGGGTTTTGAACAAAGAGCCATCTGGGCACGGCTACCTGCCAGCTCAGGTGGCCCTTTACACAGAGAAGACAGCTTCTCTTCAACATCTGTCTGCCAAGGATCAAAGACGTTTCTGTTTACCCCCTTAACTCCCCCTCTCACTTTCTCTCTCCTCTTCCCTCCTTCCCTACCTACTCGCTCTTATTCCTGCCCGCCAAAACTTCCCATACATTAAACAGAAATCAGGCTAAATACGGTGCCCTCCTCCCCCTTCGTGTCTCTCTCCGCCTCAGTGTCACTTCTCTCGGCCCTCAGGGTGTCATGCATTCTCCTAGACTGCTTTGTTTTTCTGTTTTCAGCTTTTTTTTTAGATAATTGTTTCCCTGTATGTATAATGAGGGAGACATGATTCTTTGGAATTCCTCTTTGCTTTTTCATCTCGGCACTCACTTGACTCGTATATCTGTTTTCTTAATAATCTCCTCCTCGTAGCCTCGGGTTTTAGGTGTAAACATGTAGAGAAGTTCTTCAGAGAGCTCATAGAAACTTCTCGCATTAGAAGCTAAAAGTAGTCCTGGCTTTTTTCTTTTTTCTTTTTTTTATGTTTTTATGGGTGTTTGTACAAGGTATCACAATGTCCACTAAGATCGATAAACATGCTGAGCTATATGTGCCGACAGTAAAAAAAGGGTCAGCCAGATTTACAGCTTGTAATCAGATGCAGATGGGTCCCCGGTCCCTCGGCGAGGGCAGCTTATATCATGGGAAGTATTGATGTTTGTTGATGCCATCTACTTTCAGAGAAATGATGCCGACTGTAGTGTTGTTATGAGACGTTGCATTCAGCTTGGCTTGGCACCGTAGATGCAAAGGATCAGGGGGAAGTGTTATCCTTTAAGCCAGGTGCCGCCGTTCGACACAGCCGGTTCCTGCTGACTGAAACACTTCCCCGCGTGGTTCTGTCTGCTTGTCTGACCGCGCTCTCGCAGGCTCGACGTGCAGAGGGTTGCTTCTGCCTGAGCCGTACAGTTACGGATGTGACGAGAGCGTTTGATCGCCGGGCTGGAGATTTTCTGTAAGCCTCTTTCGATATATATAATGCTGCTGGTTGCTGTATTTCTGTTTGTTGTTTCAAAGCCCTTTGCTCAGAACTAATAAAGATTGATTAGTCTTCCGTTCAAGATCAATGGCGACGCTATTTTGGATATGCCTGTTTGCCAGGATGCATTCTGATCAATGGCGAAGCTATTTTTTGTGTCGAGGGCAGGATGAGAGGAGGGAGAAAAAAAAAGGCATGGCTGATGGACCGTTCAAGGCCACAGAAAGCTTCAGCAGCTCGGCTCCAGCTCCTCCTCTCTCGCCCCTGAGCAGTCTCCTATTCTGAAAGTGTTGATAGTGGATTCATTTTGTGAGATTTCACATGCTCTATGTCACACACATTATCAGCGGGGACAATTACATCACTGTCAGATTACAGCGTGCCGCCCGCTGTTCTGATAGTTTATAAAAACACTTCCAAGAAACCCTAGTTTGCCTCGTTTTCTCTGTCCTTTCTCTTGCCCTGATGCTCCCCCTTCACCAGAGGCTTTCTCCTGCATTGACTCAGGAACCGGAGGAAGGAGGGTTGAAGGGTGGAGGTAGGGGGTCACTGTCCATTTTTCTCCAGCATCATGTTCAGCAGGAGACAGCTAACTGGAGCGTAAAACAAGGCTGTAGTCTGCAGGAGGCCACCGGCTGAGCTCACCTGCCGCTAAATTCACTCTGACAGGTGAGATCACAGCCTGGTGGCGGGGCACGGCACCCGACAGAGAGGCGAGAAGCAAGTGGGTGTAGCAGCTCGGCCACATAGGACCTTCGTCTGCGCCGCAGCTCAGGCCAGACGAGATGGTGTTAACAAAGAAACAACTCGTGGGTTGCAAGTAGTGGACTGACTGTAGTGTGATAGAAATGACCGCTACTCTCAGGTTATTGGCCAGGTCAGGTCACTGGAGTCACTTTCAAGAAGTTCATTTTGTTTTAATAAAAGATAATGACTTTCATTAAAGGTGTAGCCTCATAACACAAGCATGAACCATACCATAAAAGAAGTGGGAGTCATTTAATGAGTTTGAAACCATCCTGGGTGAGACGGTCTGTCAAAATTTAGCCTGCACGTTTTATGTGTTTTCACTGATATTCCTCTACTAAATAAAAAAAACAACAACAAAAAACAAGACATTGCACATGTGGTACAAGCTGTTTTTGGGTGTAAATATGATTTTGTCGGTTTAATTTGTACAGAAGGGGTCTTTAATCTTTCATAACCCAGGGGAAGCTGAGGCCTTCTGGTCCTAACAACATATGAATTAAGGGTACTCTAAAGATAGACCGGATTTTAGGGTCATATCTAACATTTGTTTGCCAGCGGGAGCCCTACAGTGCAGTGACCAACTTTCTACTCATCAACAGAGCAGAAGAGCCTCATCCTAGTTGTATCATCCCCCAGTGATAGCCGAGTATTTTTATGTTTTTACGGGATGGATGACTGAAACGAAACAGGAGTAAAGTCGAAAATGACTTCTCCCTTTGAAACTTTTCAGGAGGAAAAACAATTCTGCAGAACGCCGGCGTGTGTGTTTGTGTGTGTGTTTGTCACGTTTTCCGTCCTCCGAGTGTTTTTATTTGTTTCACTCAGGTGCAGAACACACCACAGGGAAACCACTCCCCTACATGCACACACACACACACACACACACACATATACAATCCTCCCGACTCAAACTTATCCCAGCTCCACCGCTGCAACTCAGCAAATGTGGCGGGCAGGGTTTAATTTTCTGGCCCCCCGCCTCAGCCCCAGCCTCATGCATTTTTCATCACCACCATCCTGTTCCCAACCAGCCACTGCCACTGAACAATGGTATTGATTGGCGATTAAGCCATCAAACTGTTATAAAGAGGTTAATATTTTAAAGCTGTTACGCTTTTCCACCCCCCCTCCTCCTCTTACATTAACGTGTACCCTCTAGTACAGTTTCAAGGGTTTTTAAGAGTTTCCGCTCTTGTGCCAGGTCAGGTTATGAATGTTTGATGTAATGCAGACGGCAGATTTTTTTTTTCTTCCCCCTCCGCTCCTATATAGTGCTTACTCCAGCTTTGAGGTGGCGTGTTCGATCAGCTGACTGTGCCAAAGGTCGAAAGGGAACAGTGTCAGTCAGCACGGAGACTGGGAAGGGTCATACTCTGCTAACCCCCTCATGTGGGATATGTCTAGTTGTTGACCAATTTGCTTATGGTAATTCTAATAGATCTCCGGAGGCCGCCTGGCAATACTGAGGGTTCAGCGTTAATTGTGACCACTGGGCAAAGAATCTGCAGTCTCATCCTATTCTAGCAACTGATGAGCATCTTGAGTTATTTTTAGGTGTTAATCCAGAGGAGAGACTCTTTTTCCCTTCTCTTTAAAGTAATGCATGTAAATATACTTAACACCTCCGGTGTACCAGCCATGATTTTTTTTCCCATCCTGTGTCAGATAGAAATTAGTGAAAGTTTCTAGATTCAACAGAGGTGTTTTAAAAAAAGGAGGGGTGTTTATTTGATCTGAGAGGTGAAAATTAGACTTAGTGTAGGATTTAGTGGCATCCAGCTGATTGCAACCGCCTTGCCTCACTCTCTGCAGGAAACCCGAGAGGCCAGTGTTAACTGTGTCTGTTACTGCAGAATCATGGCGGCCCAACGTATGAACAGCTCATTCTAGGCTAATGAAAACATAACGACTTATTTTCAGGCTTCAGGTATTTTCATAGTTATGCGTGTTGTGGAGAAATTGCTGAAGTCAAAGGTCAATGGTGAGGTCAGGAAGGAAGAAAGTGTTCAGGAGCCTCTGATGTCTTATGCTGCATTATTTATCGACGCTTGGCCAAATTAGAGACACTCTCAAAGTTCATCAGAAGTGCCTGAGTCGGTGTCACATTCTGCCCCAACTCATCCTGGTGGATCGACTTTAAACCCCAAGATAACACCACAAATACTACACGCCCAGAATTTGTCAAAGAGAATGTCTTTACAGATTGGAACGTCAACGGCAGCTATCTATTATGTCTAGGAAGGCAGCAACAGGTCTCTTCGACCCTGGCCACCACAGTGTTGAGATAGACTGGCACCTACTGTTCTCAACCAAAGCCAAACTAATACTGCCAAGGAACTCAAGGCCTTAGGTTGACCTTGTGCAACCTAAGGATAGAAAATTTGATGTGACCATGCAAAAGTGACTAGAAGGAGATGTAGAGCTGGATCTAAGCTCCGGGAGAGGAAAAGCCATCTCATGGACGAGCGTCAGATGGAGGAGCTAACGGCACTAACCACTGTACAGAGGGAATATCAAGAGTGTACCATCACAGAGATGTGGCGAGTGAACTCACTTTGGACTCGCTGGTATCTTACCTTACCTTATCTTGTTCTGTAAATAGAGCCCCCTGAGCCTACACTAAACCTTTAAAGGACAAACATTCTTCTACATTTGGTTCCCAACTTTTTTCTTAGATGCAGCCTACCAACACAGGCACCACCCATCATGTTCCAAATGTGTTTAATAACTGGTTTTAAACTGTATATTAATAAACACTATTAATTATCAATGCTGTTACTGTTGGAGTTTAGTTGGTTTGGTCAAGCTGGTCATCTCGACCATCTGTCCGTTACTTTGAACTCTTCACACACGTTGCAACAAGTAGTGTTCAGGTGTTACTCCTGATTAAGTTAATGAATTATGTGAACTACTCTACAGTCTTTTCACATACTCTCTGGCAACTGCAGAAGTACAAGTACCTCGGGTTGGAAACCTGGTTGGTACAATTTATTTAAAGGTATGGTGTGTAGAATATAGCGGCATCTACCTGTGAGGTTGCTGTTTGCAACCAACTGAATACCCTGCATATCACCCTCCCCTTCCAAACGTGTAGAAACTACAGTGTCTGTGAAGATCGCAAAATGCTGATCTTGAGCCAGTTTGTCCGTTCTGGGCTACTGTAGAAACATGAGGGTGCGACATGGTGGACTGGAAGAGGACCTGCTCCCCCTGTAGATAAATAAAGCTCATTATAAGGTGACAAAAAAAGTTCCAGGTAATTATACACTAATGAAAACGTATATTATATTTGATTTCTGTCCTATTCTGTAAATAAATCAGACACACTGGACCTTTAATTGCAGTTAATTGAAGTTTTATGTGTTTGCAGCAGACACTGGTTTCTATTCATTTCAGGGCTTTTTAAAAAGCAACCTGAAGAAATACATAAAATGCAGGGTGGAGGCCAGGACTTAAGATTTACTGATGTCATGAGTACAAGTCCCCCGCCCAATGTCAAATTTAACTATATTGTGTCTAAAGATACTGGAATAAGGCTGTAAACACCCACCATGGGATATTGCAAAACTATAAAATGTAACTCTCCCCTTAGGATGCTGAAAACTCAAAATTCCCAGGAGAAATATAGATGACATGACCTCAGTGTCCTCAGAGTAATGTAAAATTTGCTCATTTTATACATTAGCTCCAATTTGACAGCTCAAATTTTGGATGTAAGAGAAGAGGAAGAGTCTTTGAAACATGGTTTTAAGTCTCTGCTTGAGGGTAGTGAAATTAAATGCAGGTAAGAGAGATCAGTGTGTTACGAAATGCTTTGAAATCAGGTAAAAGGATTTAAACTAAAATGCATGCAAACGTTCAGAACTACAAGTACAGTGTGGTCCTGTTGAGGGAGGTGAGGCAGGGGTCTTGAGGGGTGACATGTGAGCAAGAACATGCACTGAAAGAGGTGCGAATGGACATGGAATGGATTTATTTTGTGAGTGTGCGCCTGAAAGAAAGAGAGGTAGAGAAACAGGGAGTGTCATGGGTGTTAGTCCAGCAGGATTCACACCTGAAGGTCTCACGACTCGAGGGTTAAGGATGTCAGGAAGGCTCGGGCGGGGTCGCGGGATGTAGGTGAGCACTGAGGGGAAGCAAACCCTCTATTACTGTGCAGACAAAAGACTTTTTTTTTTTTTTACCTTCAAGCCAAGGTCATGCACAGATTTCACCTGTTATCTGCACTGGCACATCTACCTGCTGAGCCCAAATCCTTTCAGCTGATATGCTGTTCCTCAGCCATGTCAGTCATTTTCTCGCTCCACTTGACAGTGCACACAAGTGACTCATATAATAAGAGTGGTGCTCTCCATTAGTGCCAGTCAGTTTGTGCTCTTTAAGTCTTTACGCCGCTCTCCTCCAGGGCAGAGCTGGATAACACGCTTGAACAGTGTCCCAATCACTGTGATCACCTGTGACAAACCACACCGAGCCCCAATCAATACACTGCTTTCCCGAGGGGGGCCCGAGGAATTAATGTAACTCTGCTGCCCTGCGTGCCTCTTTGTGGGTGTGTGTGTTTATTTCCGCACAGATGCAGCTTGAAACTGACAAGAAACTGACTGTTTGTGATCAGGAGGAAGATGATATGATCTGTTGGAAGGATGGATGGGGAAACGAGGAGGCAGGTTCAAGAAATTACACCAGCGGAGAGGCTTAAATGAAGGCAGTGTGTGGGAGATTCGGTACAGGCAGAAGGGGGGGAAGTGCAGAGCTCAGTCGGTGACTCCTAAGGGGAAAGCGTTCACAGCTATATTAATATAACACAGAGGGGGTAGTTAGAGAAGCTTTGTTTGTCTTGGGCTAAATTAACACCCCCTTACCATCATAATAGTCATGTCATTACAGGAGGAGGGTGAAGAGCCTGAAGAGTGTTTATGTCAATGTTTTTCCTTCCACTTAATGAGCCGGGGTTTACTCCCTTCAAATAAATTAGCAGACGCGACCGTAGAGTTGTTAGTGGGTTCCAGAGTTTGAGGTTTCTTTCACTCTGTCAATCCTTTGTAGAAGAGTAAGTCTGAGACACACACACACACACACTGTATATACCAGATGTCCAGCTGTTCAGTGTCTTCATTAATCTGCTGTGAGTTGTGTTTTTTCTTTTTTTTTCTTTTACTCGTCCACAGCGTTTTGTTGCCGGTCTTTGTTCCCCTCTTTCTCCACTGCTCCTCTTCCTCCACCTCCCTCCCGGCTCATGTTGAACCTCCTGCTGCGGTTGCCTCCAAACACCATCCACCCACCGCCACTACCCCCACGTGCCTGCAAGAGTTTGTCCCTCATTATCGGTCCTTACTGCACCCCAACCAACCTTCCCCACCCAGCGTGGAGTCATAGCTTCAGTACGGTATTGTCTCATTATCTCCGCAGACACCAGAGAGGCAGGGCATTACGAGACATCAGACACTCCCCCTCAGTTAGAGGGCTGGGGGTCGACTGACAGAGCTGACAGGTGATTAAGATGGGCCAGAGGTTTTAACTGGCTGCATCAATGCAGCTAAACCAGATGCTAAACGCTCTTTGCCACGAGCTGCACTGATCTGCACCCTAATATTAGCATAAAATGAGTGAGGAGTCAAATGTAACGCACAAAGGGAAGCGTTTTTTCATACTTCAAACCAAAATATCTGAGAAAAAAAAACACAAAGCTAAATATATATTCTCTCTTTTTTTTTTTTTTTTACCCTCTGGGTTCGCTCAAGTCGTGTCAAATTAGGTTACACTGTCTGAAAGTTCTTCTACCAAAGACACAAACGATGACAAACATAAAAACGAGAGGTAGAAAAAGTACAAATAGACGTGGCAATTAATTGGGTTTACTTCATAACCTCCCGTGAAGAGCAGCCGCAGTGTTTCACCAGAACTGCTGGTCGATTCGCGCAAACTCTTTTTCTCTGTCATTTCTGTTTGTCTCCTTCTGTGCCTGTGTAGAGTCAGAATAAATGTGTGTTCTGAGTTTGTCAGACTAAAGAAGAAAATGTTTCCCAGCCAAATGTGAATTATTACAAATATCGACAAGTTCATAAAATTAGGTGTCAAAATCAGGTACAAATGAATTCTCAGCTCCAGGACTGTGTGGGCGTGTCCTGGAGATGAATTCATCTCCATCTGCTAGGGGTGCAGGGGTACGATCAGGGTGGCCTCAGCGTGTCATCGAGCCACCTTTTAAGGACCGCCCACAAAATCCTGGACTGAAAACTGGTGAAAAACTGTTTTAACCTCTAACATTTTAGTAATATATAAAAAGTCTTTTCATATGTTTTCAGCAACTATTTTCCAACATGTTTAATGTATTTTGAAAGTCTCAAATCTCAGAATTGCCTTTACACGGACTTTAATGTTCACATTGGTTAAAAATCAACCAACAGGGGCGGTCGGTAGCGTAGTGGGTTAAGCGGCCGCCCCGTGTGTGGAGGCTATAGTCCTTGCTGCAGCTGGCCCCGGTTCGAATCCCGCATCGGACGGCTCCTCTCTGCCTCCTGTCTATCTTCAGCTGTCCTATCATTAAAGGCATAGAAGGCCAAAAAAATATCTTAAAAAAGCTGGCTTGACTTTGTATGACACCCATGATACTGAATAAATTCATCAGGTTCATTTCATATTAACAGATGGTGCTGAGGTGACATCAAGAGGCAACGTAACAGTGAGGTGTGTCGGACAAAAATCTGGAATGAAATTATCCATATTACGTAATTTGATTTCGTAATAACCTGCGGTTATCGAGCATGAAAAGTGGTTTGTCACAAATGATGTTAACTTGTTTAAAATTCTTTCTCCTCCTCTGTAGCCACCTGCAAACTCCACAGAAAAGATGCTGTAATGCTGACCAAATTATCCAGAGCGAATTGTGTCGAGGCAGGTTTGTCAGAAATAAATCATCGCTCCGTCTTCTTGATGTATGGCTTTAAATGCGTTTGGCTCTCTATCGCCTCCTTGACTCATCTCTCCAAATTCCTTCTGTCTTCCCAGAGCTCCAAAAAGCAACACGTAATGCCCGTGTAACTGTTGGGCCTGTTTTCTTTGGTTTCTGGATGGAGGTGGCGTGGTGGAGGAGCGGGGCTGGCGAGGACACAGCGCTGAGAAGGAGGAGGAAAAGGAGAGGGGGGGGGTTGTCTGTCCTAGGAGACAGATGGCGCGGGGGGCTGGTCCATGATGGGCTGGTGCTGGACGGGCTCCATGTGCTGTAGTGGGTAACTGGGGCCCAGGGTGGAACGTAGGCGGCACTCTGATCCTAAGCGCCACAGTAGTCCTCAGGCACAGGAGTCCACTTCCCCCGCCCATCTGTTCCTTCCATCACAGCTATGGCAAACGTTCCTGTACACACATGCACGCACACAAAAATATACACAGGCGTTCGCATACACACACATACGTCAGAGACTGCCCCCTGCTAATCTGCAGCTTTTGGGTTCAGTTACAGTGCACCAGCAGCTCTTCCCCCAATATTCCTCCTCCCCATCTCACAAAATTAGCCTCCAGGTTTTTATGATTAGATCACGCCAGCTTCTGCCCCTGTTTCATGTGACACTCGCCGTATCTCTTACTGAAACACTTAAGCTCTCCCGCTCGACCGTTTGTGTAATCCTACATAATATGACTACTCCCACACATACTTGTCGATGGCCACAACCTCTGCTGTAAAGTAATCCTGGCACCGGGGATGTAATTGCTCTGTTGTTACCTGTATCATGGCAGCGGGAGGAGCAGGTAGATCCACAGACTGGGCGACAGAAGCCAGAAGGGAAACGAGGTTGTAAACAGCGGAAAAAAACATGTTGCCATGAGGTCTGTAATGTATGCGAGATGATGATGATGATGATGATGATGTGTTTCTGTGACTGATGCATGTCTCCGGAGGATTTTTTTTTCTCAAATCATAAATGTTTTCATAATCAGTCTGGTAATAAATGTGCTAACACACATGCAACACGCAGAGCGATAATGACTTGGATGGGAAGGTGACATCAGAGTCATGGTCAAAAGGCTGTTTAGCGAGTCAAGGTCAGATGGAGCCAGAGTACAAGATGTTTTTCTTCATCATCAAACGTTATTTTAGAAGTTATTATCCGCCACTCTGAGATGAGAAGTGCACCGTGATGTTGGAAGCGGTGAGTCATTTGTTGATTGTCTTCCTCTTGTTCCAGATTTCACTGTGTTAGCAGCAGGGAAACGCGCCTGAACAGGATCAACAAAAACACACAGTCATTTACGATCGTGTTCACACACTGCGGGCAGTTTGGAGTCCATGTGGCTTGAACTCTGGAGGAAACTGGAGCAGCTGGTAGGAAAAGATGTAGCTGCAAACAGAAAGACAAAGAAACAAGGTGAAACTGATTTAAAAACCTGTGTTTAAGTTCTCATCCAGAAGGGACGCCACACGTGAACTCCTTCTAAGCCACCTTACCATCTTTATTCAGGCCCAAATCTACTTTACCTGTCTAATCCCTTGTCTCTTTTCTCCTTAAGACAAAGACATTAAAGTTAGACTATCTAGGTTTTGCTAAAAAGTAACCACCAGAGTCACAATCACCTACAGGATAATGCCACATTTATCTTCATTACTCAGGGTTACTTTGATCATCATCGTCATTGGGTGACTTGACTGAAATCATTTCTTGTGATTCTGGCATTTCTCTTCTTGTTGTTTTACTTTTGTGATAAAGCCTTTTGAAATGTACGGTATGCGTATAGCTATGTTCCCATCCAACTGTAGAGCAAATTTTTAACCATATTTCCAGAAAATCAGCAAAAGGGAATGCAGATTAGTTTGTGTTTCCACCCACGGCTGTTATGCAAATATAAGATAAGATATCAGAACATAAAGATGTGGTATGTTGCTTAGAAGTTCAACTTTTCATTTGTAAAAAAGGAAGATTAAAGGTGCGGCGTGTTAGATTTAGAAGGTTCTATTTATGTACATAATATGAAAAGTGAATATAATATGTGTATAAGTCTTTTATATCTACAGACACCGTGGGTCCTCTTCCACGTCCACCATGTATCTAGGGTACAAGACAAACTAAACACTGGCTCCAGAAAGAGCATTTCATGGCCACCGTAGTGGGAGCTGATGGGGTTACAATCAGTAACTACACAATTTGAAGCCACTTAATCCTTGACACTGGTCCTTTAAGGTATTTCTTTTACTAAAAAGTTACACAGTGTTGCATAAGCAGACCAGACATCATGCCTTATTCTTGATAAATAATACATTTATTCACAATAAATGAACATGTGTAGCAACAGATTTTAAGCAAGTTTAAAAGAACCTTTTAGTTCTGTGTGTGCGTCAGTACAATCATTAACTAGCTTCATGCATATAAACCGTGGTATTTAGAAAAGGAAATACTTTAAAAGTCATTAAAATCCCTCCATAATTAAGTCCTTTCTTTACAAAACATTTAACGCACCAACAACATACATGAGATTCCACCGAGCGCCGGGCTTGACATGCTTTTAGAGCGAGGCTCTTAGCCAGCTGTCTGAATGCCAGTTAGGGAAACATTAGATCTTAAATATTAATGTAGTAATATGGCATTGTTGGAATGCTTACTGAGCTGTGGGCTCCAGGCCTGCTGGGTTATTTGTCACACTCCAGAAAGCTCACAGCAGCCAGAAAAGAAACCTCCATGAAAGGGCGAGAGCTTACACAGCGCAGAGCGTCGCTTCTTAAGCCAATACGGAGAAGAAGAAGAAAAAAAAGTGCCACCTTTTTATTAATTTTTTTAACGAGCACATTGGAATCATGTCGCTTTATTGTTGCTGTTTTGTATCTTTTAGTATCATTTGTAAGGCCCAAGGTAAGAGTCTTTCTTCTCCTGGACTCGCAGCACACCAGGTCGTACATCATAGTTTAGAATTAAACCAAAAACTTGAAAACTTGAAAATGAAATGTGGCTATTCACTCAGAATCCAATTGAGATTTGCACAATCAAAAACAGGTGCAAAATGCATTGAGCTCAATAGTCAAAGCAGCCATCCCCTCCTCTTCTCTCTCTCTCTCTCTCAGTCTCTCTCTCTGTGTGAATCTTCCAGCAACAGATGGCAGATGGAGAAATCAGCAACACGTTTATTTTCTCTGTCCTTTATTTTAACAAAACTGTGTCATAATTGGACGGCTACTCGAACACACATATTTTAGTATATATTGATTCAGTTCCAGTAAAGATATTTTCATCTTACATCATCCACAGAAACTGAATATGCGTGCCTTTCGGGAGCAAGTTGCTTTTCACCAACAGTTTTTTAAACATTTTTTTTTGTGTAAACACAAAAAAATAATAAGGCAAACATGCAGAAAATTGCTATGCTTAATCGCCACACACGCAGCCTCTGTGCTCTGTGCTTTACTGCTTGTAATGTATTAAGTTAACCTTGGAGACACCCTATGGTGCTTTAGCGAAGGCTGGCAGCGATGCCTTAAACTCTGCAGGGTATGAGAAAAATGAGAAAATGAGAAGACTGGAAGAAGAAGAAGAAGAAGAAAACTAGAGTTTAGCTTCAGAGAAAGAGTGAGATCATTTTTTGGCATGCATGTGTATGCGCAAATGTGTGCAGGTGTTCATGCGAGCGTGTCTGTGTGTGTTGGAAGCTTTGACATCCGCCTGATTGGATATGTAAAGAAATGCTAATATAAAATCAGTGAGAGGATGCTGGCGCAGGCTCTCGGCCCGGGGAAGGAGTTGCTGTGGGTTGCGTGGAAAGGTCGGGGACACGGGGGGGTTAGGGGGCGCATGCGGTGAGAGGGGGTCAATGATGTGAATTCCATCGATCGCAGGCTTCCTGACAAGTGTTCAGTGATTTCCTGTCCCTGGCAGAAATATTGTGCTTGTTAATCCATTTGAGTCAGAGCAGCAAGGGGGCTCAGTGAAAACGGCAGAGAGTGTTTTCGCTTGAGTGTGTGTGTGTGCACTTGGAAATGGGGGTGGGGGGGGGGGGGGGGGGGTGGGGGGGGTCCACGCAAACAGGATGCTAATGAGTCTGCGCTAATCAATGTGTGCTTAATCAGCTATTCAGCTCTGAGTGGCCACGGGAAGGATAGAGGAGGATAGAGGAGAGGAGCAGAGGGAGCGGTGAGAGACTGTTGGGAGGAGTTCATGAGAAAGTGCATGCCCAACCTCTGATTCACTCCCTTTGTTGAGAACATTGGTTCTCAGGAACCCCTTGGTGAATGCAAATTTACTTTCCGTCAGACGGCAGAGCAGCCGGTGCATTGTTGGGTTTCTGAATGAGAAAAATAACTTAATGGTATGCAGTGTAAAAGACGGTGACGTCATGATTTGAACGCGCACATGTAAAATATTATGCGCTGGACATAACAGCTGTGACACAATCAGGAAAATAACTGTTTTTATTTGGCTGATTAACCGGCTATATTAATGCCAGCGCTCCCTCACTCTCATTCACTGTCTACGTCTCTCGATCAACGCTCGCTCTTTCTCTCTCTCTCTCAAACTATTGGACACAAACCTTCTTTGTGTCACTATTATACAGCATAAATTGCGAGACATTGAGAAGCTGGGTAGACCAGGTAGAGTATCAGAGTTTAGTCCATGAATCCACCTGGATAGCCTCAGATACAGAGACATTTCCGCAGCATGATGTTGGACTGCGTTCTTCCAAAAGTTGGATCCCCGCTCACATTCCTTGCCGTAGGTCATTGCGTTACTGCAGCCGAAATGAAAGCACCCTGAGAGATGATTTACCTTCATCATTGAATATTTAATGTAATCTGTTCTGATTTTGCAGAGCAACGCACCAAATGCAACCTGTCAGTCTTCATTCTTGCTTCAGATGATCTAATGAACCACATCCCTGTTTCAACGAACCCACGTTTTCTGTCCAATCTGTCCTTGATTTCAGTGTGAGCTAGACAAAAGCAGATTTCTCATTTCTTCTACTCGGCAAATTGATTTTTACAGCCAACAGTTTAAGTTAATGTCATCCATGACTCAGTTAAAATTTGACCTGTGTTAGAAGAGAAAAGTCTGATGTGTCTAACAAATGTGAAGCTATTGGACTTACGCATAAAAACATTGTAATGATCATGTTGTATAACGCCTACACTGCTGTCAAAAACGTTTCTTCTCATGCACTTGAACTGAACAGATCACACGTGTCTTTCATGAAGAATTTATAATACGGTACATAATGCTCTTGTTCATAAACTTTCATTATTTAACTCTCCCCCATAGGACATTTTCTCACCTTTTTTTTTCTCTTCTTTTTTTTCTTCTTTGCAATGTGTTTGTTTCAGGAGTTACGCATTAATCCTGTTCTTTACCCACTCAGAAAAAGGCCACAACTCAATCAGTCTCCCGTCCTCGGGAACAGCGGCCTTTAAAAAATGACTCCATACCCTGAGCTGACAGCCCAAAGATGGGAAGAGAGGAATTAATCTCACAGAAAGACCCAAAATAAAAAAAAATAAAATAAAAAAAAGGAGAGAGGATGGGAGGGAGGGAGTAGGGGGGGTAAACTAAAAAAAGAAGGTTGGGGAGGGTGCGGGAACAAGCTGTGTGTTTGGTGGATGCGGGGTCCGCTCACAAATTGTACACAAATTCTACAGCACACGGTGTATGTGTGCACACATACGCACACCCACACATCTAGTACGTGTGAAGATGAGAGGTGGGAGGGAGGGAGAGGGAGCGGGGATCAATCCATATTACGGTCTAATCTGTATCGCCCTGGGCTGCCGCAGACGCTGGGTTTAGGGGGACCTTATGAAGTGTCAACAAGTTGTAATTTCAACAGGAGGAGCTGGCCCAGGAAAATAGGGCTACTGCATTTGGTTGTTAATACTCTATAACAGAGCAGGTCAGTGCAGACACTTCCAAACAGTTAACAGACGGACGCTTTATTTGGGGACCTTGTGATCCGAGGGCTACAAAGGGGAGGATGCGGTAAAGAGGTGAGCAGTGGGCAAGCGCAGCAAGAAAGAAAGAAAGAAAGAAAGAAAGAAAGAAAGAAAGAAAGAAAGAAAGAAAGAACGAAGTGTTGATTTTCTGGCTGAAGTCCACATCGATGCTCTCATGGAGTGTGTTAGTGAGTTTGCGTTGGTGTGCGAACTGTATCGAAATTTGGATGGAGAACAGAGGCAGATAGGGAGGCAGATTGGGGAGAGATAAATGGAGAGAAAGATAGATCGCAAAGGACCATGCCAGAAATCTCAAGCCTTTGGAGGACGGCATATCTCTGAGGCCCGTCCATTGTGAATCACGGATGCCAGTGAATTTATCACATCGCGGCGTACAACGCTCCTCATTCTATTTCATTGCTCCTCTTGATCATTCCCACCATTCATCCTACGAGACAGCGGCATGTACACAGTGATGTCCAATTGATTCACTGTTCTGAAAAATACACATTAACATGCCTAACAGTTGTCACATACCAAACCCGTGATTGTAATTCAAATGGCTCAAGTCTTATGTCATGTCATTTGCCTTTGTGTTGGAGACTATTTGATGAGGCTACATCATTACAAACCCCCCCACCTATCTATCCGTATATCTATTCGGGTAAATGAGCAATGGCTCTCGTTTGAGCCGGAAAGCCAAGCTGTCATTAGTCTGTCTTCAAATACGCCCACCAGCTCTAATGATGCAAAAAACATGCCCGGCTATGCCTGCGCACAAGCCGTTTGAAGAGTATGGAAGAAGAAAAAAATGAAATAAAAAAGATTTGAAGAAAGATGGGTGTAGAAAACGTGTATGTCTTCAGGTGGATGTAGTATTTCACCGGTGAGAGATGAGGAGGATGATGGGATATTTTCATGTAGCAGTGATGTGTGTGTGTGTGTGTGGCTGTGTTTCATTTTTATTTTCATTTTAAAGAGGAATGGGCTTTTAACATGCAACTCAGAAACTGTCTGTCTGTCAAACACTCTTTGATGTCCTGCTGCTTCTGTAGCCTTTGAGAGAGGGCTTGGGTATCATTAAGCACTTCCAATGAGTCCCACGTAGAAAGATGACTGGATCTCTAAAGTTTTTCATCATCAATAAAAAGGAGTCTGCCTCTACTTTAACCAAGAACTTCAATCGTCGACTTTTAATTCATTTATTTGTCCATAAATAGCCCTGCCTGTGATTAGCCCATCATTCAGCATTGTTAGCACTGAGCTCAGCCTCGTCGCAGGAATGTCCGGCATGTGGTCTATAATGATGTGCAAAGGTATCCGTCGTATGCGAGTGATGTGAGAATATGTAGAGAGCTAATATATGCCTGTCACCAGTAAAGGAGAGCATGAGCATTCCAGAGTGCACCGCATGCTGAATTTGAACGAGGGGGAAGACATTAAATATTCTTTTTGATTGCATATCCAGCTGCATATTCTCACAGAGGGATTTTGCTTTTAACTGAATGTGCTGTACACAAGCACTTTGCAGTTTAACAAATATTTTTCCCCTGGCAATGTCTCAGCCCACCGGTGGTTTAGTACTTAATCCTTCGCAACAAATTCAACTACTAGATTCACCCAGGGGTGGGCGGAGGAGCCTGCCATCTCTACAAAGGGAATTATTGACATTATTAAGCTATCTGTTTACAAGAGAAAAGGCATTTTGTATCATAAACAAATGTATGGTTCCAATCCCTGTAAGCCCTCTGTAGGCAATAACTTAGCGCATAATGATGAAAGTGACCTTGCTCTGGAGAGTTGGGTGGGCAGGTTTTATTAATGTAGCTAGGAATACTTAAGGGAATACTAATGTTAGTTGAGGCAACATCCTAGGCCTGCTTATAGCTCTTCTTACCCCAGGTCTCCCCCAGAATCAAGGGTCCTTTTGAAAAAGCCTGTCTTCTCATCTCTGGCTCTGTTCTGAAACCTCATTAGGACCAGAGATCAAAGAGTGGGGCAGCCAGCCTGTGAACTGGACACTGTGGGCTATTTCCATCTATTTATCACTCATATAGCTACTTTGGCTCTCACTGGAGGTGATCTGCATCCAGATCGCACCACCAACTTTCCTCTGTAATCCTGCCATTTTGGTGACATCCATCAGCGGCCATGCACTAAGAGTTCTCTCTGAACCGAAAGCCTGTTTCCAACAAAATGCTGGCCCGCACATGAAAAGCTTATTCACAAGTTGGCGAAACAAGCAGCTTTAACCTTGTCCACGTTAGACTAAAATGTTGAGGCTGTGCTAATTTTTTATAAAGTGTTATCGAGTTAAAAGAACATTGACATGCTGTGATACAGGTCCAGATATTATCAGATGTTGTCATTGCAAAGTTGTGGCATATTTATATTGTTGCTGTCAATTTGTCCCTTGGGTTTTCTTACCATACAGTACCAACAAAGGTTTGGACGATTTACATGTACACTCAATCTAAAAATCAGCAAAGACGTAGATCATCACTGGACCTGAGACGGGCCAGAATATGCCTGGGTGCTCAAACAAGCCATCTGTTATGGACCTATCTGCCAATCAAAGCATCCATGCTGTTAATTATGCCTAACCTTAAGCTGTAATATAATTTGAACAGCTTAGTTCTATAAAAAAAATTCACCCTCAGTACAGTTGTCATGAACGGGGAAATTAGCTATAAAGACCAAAACTGTTTTTTGTATCAGGCTGTAAACGTGTTTATTTCTGCTGTGAGGTTGGGCATTTGAACATGGGGACTTATGGAGACTGACTCACTTCTGGAGCCAGCCTCAAGTGGACGTTTGAGGAACTGCAGTTTTTAGCACAAAGGCGTCCTGGAACACGGCAAGCAACTGGGAGATGCAAGCCGATCTTAAGAAGCAGCTTACAGTGCCCTGGGATGAGAGGATGGAAAAAAGACCCTCATATTTTGAGACCCAAGCGAATGGATGGAAGTCCTGGAACCTGCTGGGGCTTCACAGGGCAGACGCTCTGGAGATATTTCGGATGATCTCAGATTTAAGACTTGGCAAGGAAGCAACTGGTAGCCAAATCCACCAAGCAGGCAGAGGTAGTTCTGGATAAAATGGAATAAACAGTGGAAGAACCTGACTGGTAACTGCTGAAGTCAAAGGTCAATGGTGAGGTCAGGAAGGAAGAAAGTGTTCAGGAGCCTCTAATGTCTTATGCTGTATTATTTATTGACGCTTGGCCAAGGAGAATTAGAGACATTCTCAAAGTTCATCAGAAGTGCCTGAGTCGGTCTCACATTCTGCCCAACTCATCCTGGTGGATCGACTTTAAACCCCAAAGATAACACCACAAATACTACACGCCCAAAATAAGTCAAAGAGAATGTCTTTACCCATGGAGGTGTTATTGTCAACATATTCTAGTCTGGAGACACAGATGGATGCAGATTGGAACGTCAACGGCAAGCTATCTATTATGTCTAGGAGAATAGGTCTCTCCGACCCTGGCCACAACAGTGTTGAGATAGACTGGCACCTACTGTTCTCAACCAAAGCCAAACAACTAATACTGCCCTCAAGACCCACAAGTGACCTTGTGTAACCTAAGGATAGAAAATTTCATAACAGTAACTGGCTAATGACATTCGAGTCGAGTGGCGTACAGAAGCGGTGTTACCACAATGCTTGTTCTCCTGTCCTCTCTGTACTATATTTGTTTTTACCATCTCTATTTATCTGTAATTATTTGTCTTTGCTCTGCTGCTGTAACGCTGAATTTCCCCTCTGGAGTCTTATCTTATCATAGTGTGGAAGTACATATGGAAAGCACACTGAGAGAACATAACACACAGCATGGGATGGATGTGAGTTCACTTTTGCACCCTACAGTTCATTGGCTTTCTGAGAGGTCTCGCTCACTCGGGTAATAATTATTGTTCAAGAAGTGAGCATCAGCGTGTTGGTGTGTTGTTATACCCTGCTGTTAAACCTCCACTGCTACACAGCAGCCCTGCAGGACTGATGAAAGGGTTTGAGGACGGTATGTATGTTTGTATATATTCATTAAGTTATGTAAATCTGTCTCATGGTGACACTGCAAGGAAAAATATGTATTCTAGCTTTGGTTTTAGGGTTAAGGTTGGAAGTCCATAAAGTTATTCTATCAGGCACGCAGCTGTTTTCACATTCTGTCCGACACTTGTTGTGTTTTGGCTATGCCTTGGGCAAGAACTTATTTATTATCCTGTCCCCTATCACCTTTTTATTATTATCATCCATTAATTGAAGTGCAAGGTTTTAACTAAGCAGCAGACTCCATGGCCATGAAGTGAAGCCAGCGCAGAAGTGCCAAAAACTGCAAACATTTGACTGAAAATTGAAACATAAAACACATACACTTCAGCTCCAGAAGCTTCCTCGGCCACCTTTTACGCAAACATCCGCGACGTAGTAAAAGTGGTGACCTTGACCTTGTGAGTGCACCATCCAGGTACTCTCACTACACTGCATTTTGCCATGTTTCACAGTATGAATGCACTTATGTACCCAAAATAGCAAGTGTGAGTAGTGAAGCACAGAAATTGAAACACAGAGCTAGGCTGAGATTTGATTTTGTGTTCCCGTCTCTACAAATACCAGTTAATATAACCTTCATCAGAGTCATTTCCTCCTGCAGAGCCACATAAGACTTTATACAGCTGTTTTTTGATATAATAACCTCAATTTGATGCAAAAAATGTGAAAAAAGTTCCTTTTAATGCAGACAGTGTTTCCTGTCTGCTTTTCCACCTGGAGCACGTTTGTGGACGCCAGTTCCCTCGACCTCAGACGAGATGCCAGATGGGAACTTGATCCGTTGAGGATGAAGAGGACAGGACTAACAATACACTTCCTGTCTCAACCCCCCTTTCTGCCTTGCTTTTGTAGTCTACAGACAAACACACCTGCAAGCATACGTGGGCTTAAACACACACGTACATCAATGACTGACCTCAGACGGCTCAGAGCAGGTGATGAGAAGGCAATCTGTCCGTCTGCTCTCGTAGTTGTTTAACGATGACATTGAACATCCAAGGCAAACAATATGAAGACAGGTGAGCTGTAGATTTTCAGTCACTAAGTGCAACTCTGTTTTCCCTTGACGCACCGGCCAGGGAACATGCAGTATTTATAACCCTTAAAACCTTCCTATTTCTCCGGCTTATAGAGTCCATATCACACAGGACAAGAGTAGAGGTGTGAGAAAATGCACAAAGCAAGAGTCTAACGGGAGCACATATATAATACATTATACATGACACCCCTGCACTCCACATACAGGCTTTCCTATCGTACCTGTCCCCTCATTCGTGTTATAAACATACCAGAACAGTGCAGTGACCCAGCTCCCTGGAGCAAGCGTTTTTTGCTCTCACAAGCTGTCCAAACATTTCTGCCTTTGAAGGCTTGTCTTGGTGTTTTCTGCCTTCACGTGTTACCTGGCTTCTTTAAAAAGCAACGCTCTAACTACTGATTTATACTTCAGAGAGACTGAGTGGGAGAGAGAAGAGAGAGGGAATATATGTCTATGTGATTTGCTGCGGGAGAGCGGGTTTGTTTCAATGCAGGATTTGTATTTTTTTTTTTCGCCAATTAAACAGACACTAATATCCGTCACAATGCATGAGCCGAGGGGCTCCGGGGGTTCCAGGTTGCTATCTTTCGCAGCGTGCAGAGCAAACTAGGTTACTCCGTCTACATAAAGAAGTTGATTGCAGCACATCAGAGCTAAAGCAGCCCAGACATCCCAATGGCTGTCGTCGGAGCTCAACAGATGTAGCTTCCTTCGCTAAATCAGCTCCTGGAAAGTTGTCAGCACAGCTCTGCCAGAACTGCTGCTTCTCGTCTTCTTGTCTGTTATAGTTGCCTTTTTCCTCTTTGCCTCTGTGTTTAGTGTTTGTTGACTGACTGGGAGGGAGATAATGAGCGGGGTGTTCTCTCTTTGTGTCTCCTTTTGTTTCTTGCCACACACACATTCAAGCCTCATAGAATTACTATACAGTACGTTTAAGTAACGTATATGTCAGAATCAGGTTTATTGCCAAGTAGGTTTTCACATACAAGGAATTTGTCTTGATGTTTTATAAATATAAACAATATAAATATATGTACAGTATGTTTTTAGGATGAGAAAAGCTGACAGGTATATCTTCTTTTGATGCACGCTGGCACTTATTATCATGATAGTATTCACGATTTTGCATGTAGAAACTACCTTTAAGAACCCCACCAATCTTAACACAGTTTATATACTTCCTAAACGCAGTATTAATCGATTTTATGACCACTTTATGGCAGCGGAACAAGCTGTAAAGACAAGGCAGACGCATTCAATCCAATCACTTTTTAAAACTGATTAACATGTTGCTTATTTACAAATCCAGAGAGCATTTACTTTTATTCATTCACGCTCCTTTTAGCTCCACTTGAGTTAAATCTCTGGCTCTTTAGAAGCTAAATGATCCATAAATTCACTTTGACACCGTTTGTGTTACTCTGCATGATTCACAGGTAGGAGACAAGATGCAAACACAAACCAAGACTGAATCAGTTTATTGTGAACACAAAGGAGGATGTAGGGAGAGAATAGGTGATCCAGAGGGAGGGTGTGTGTGGGGCAGTGCAGGGCTGGTGGTGGCAGGAGTCCAAGAGTGCAATAGTTGAGAAAGAAAATCACAGAAGAGCAAAGTTTAAAGAAATAAAGTTGTCCGTATTGCTTGTTACCACTATGGTGACAGAGTCTGGGTAGGAGAGTCGGACTTTTATATTGCGGTAGTTGATCGTGAATGGGGTGATTGGAGGCCACATCTAGTGAGACACAAATGGAGACAGACAAGACAGACAGAAATACACAGGAAGGGGAAAACGACTGGAAAAACACTGCGAAGGAGGAGGCTAACAGCGACAGTTTGGTGCTGGGCAGGTGGCGCACAGTGGGTTTATCTGAGCTTTTTCACTGGAAACAGCTACCTGCTGCAGCTGGAAATGAGGTTTATGAGAGCGATGAGAGTGAACCACAACAATGAGCTGTAAGCATCTCGATGTAGCTGCAGAATTTTTTTTTTTTAAGATTATTTTTTTGGCCTTTTATGCCTTTATTGATAGGACAGCTGAAGATAGACAGGAAGCAGAGAGAGGGGGAGTGACACGCAGTAAATTAGCCGTCCGATGTGGGATTCGAACCGGGGCCAGCTGCAGCGAGGACTATAGCCTCCACACACGGGGCGGCCGCTTAACCCACTACGCTACCGACCGCCCCATAGCTGCAGATTTTGTCCCCAAGATGCTTGGTATACAGAATATACTGTACACACATAAATAAAATATACCTATTGTACATAGAATAAAGACAAAGTCAGAGTAGAAAATGAAAGAGTAATACTAATACAGTACAAATAATCCATCCATCCATTTTTTGTACCAGCTTATCCTCATCAGGGTTGCAGGGGACTGGAGCCTATCCCAGCTGGCACTGGGCGAGAGGGCGGGGTACACCCTGGACAAGTCGCCAGTTCATCACAGGCTTGACACACGTAGCAAAATAACCATTCACACTCACATTCACACCCACGGACGGTTTAGAGTCACAGATTAACCTGAATGTTTTTGGACTGTGAGAGGAAGCCCGAGTATCCGGAGAGAATCCACACAGACATGGGGACTCCCAATGTAAAAACTGTGATGTCCAGTTTACCTAATTAAAAATAAATCTCATGTCAACATGTCTTTAACGGGTGACACACATAAAAATAGACATATTACTTATATATTAATACTCAGATTGACAGGGTTGGATTAAGTTAAAGCAGGTCAGGTGAAAAGGTGATACAACCTCCAGAAATCAATGACAGAGCGTGACACTCAGCAGCTTGAAGATCACAGGTTCTGTTTGCTCTACGACGGTACAGATGGGTTTCTTCTACATACCTGAGCCTCTTCTCGTAGCCCACAAACAATCAGGTGGATTAGAGATTGTAAATTTCCCACAGGAATGAAGGAATGAATGGGAGTGTGTGTGTGTGTGTGTGTATGTGTGTGTGTTTGTCTGTCAATCTGTGTTAGCTCTGTGATAGACTGGCAACATGTCCAGGGCTTTCCCTGCCTTCTGCGGAGTGCGTGCTGGTATAGGATGCACCCCATTATTACTAGCCTGGAGAGAAACAATGAGTCAGCACTCCCTTTGTTTATCCATAAAAAAACGAAACTTGTGTCAAAATAAATAGATTAAATGTTAAGAGTGCTTCACTGCAAGCAACGGGCCGCATGCATGAGTGTGTGTTGGCATGTGTGTGTAGGTAAGTAGGGCAGTTCTACATTAATAATGGCCTGTCAAAATGTATTTTTTCGAGGAAGTGCGAGCGATTAGACCTGACTTAAACTGTGTCCCACTTCCACACTGTATTTTAACACTATTTTCACCATGTACCGAACTTCACGGTGCACAGTTTCGGCACTTTCAGAAATGTATGCTGTTTTGTGCTAACAGTGACACAAAACCTGCACCAGCAAACACCAATCAAACATTGAGTAACAACAAAGAGTAAGCAAAATGGCCATATTTTCTAACTTTTAATACTATATTTAATAATCATGGTGCTATCTCACAACCATCTGGAATCTATGAGTTTCCAGCTGTGAGCACGGTACTCAAAATTCAAGTGGATTCAGCATGCATACTGATCATCTTTTAGTATAATTTTGTCACTTTTCCAGCGTGAACGTACCACATATTAGTTACAATTTGGGACACAGCTTTATGTGAAAGTCTGGGCTCCACATAATGCAAAGAAAAAGTCTGTCGTAAATCAACAATGTCCGAGGAAAGGCGCTGCTGATCGAGGTGCCATAAATGTCAGTGCCGCTCTCCCTGAAGTGCTCGAAACTGCGCTCGTTCCAGGATGGCCTTGCCCGTGGTATCCATGGGGCTGCCAAGGCCCTGGATAAGTGTCAGTGACACTGAGCATCAGATCAACCCGATAAAGGGTGACGACAGCAGGAAGCTCAGTGAGTGGGTCAGTCTGTGCAAGATCAAGCGTGGGGGCAAACTCTGCAAGGTGGGTGGTGGGCTGCAACTGTGTCGTGGCTCAAGGATTATGGCAAAAAGTTGCAAGCGAAGGATGGAAAGTTGTTTTTTTTATTGTAGCTCTACACTCTCTGGACTATCACACACATGCTGTACATACACACAGACAAAGTCAGTACATCAAATTTGACTTTTTTCAAAAAGTTTCTGTCACTTTATGGTGTGTGACTGTTTAATTAATGACGCAAATCTGTAGTCATTAGTTATGGGTTAAATAACGTGTGGGCTCGTTTCACCTCTTCTTACCCTACCCACAAACTTCCTCATCCAAGTCTCCGTTAGGCAGCTTTAGCTTCGGGGCCGCACAACCTTAATTCAATTACTCACAGCCTTAATCACTGATCCTGTTAAATGGCCCTTGTGTGGATTGTAAGTGGATGGCTGAGAAGCTGAGCCATGTTGCAGGACTTTTTCAGGCCGGCAGTACAGTAACCTCCTCACCTCAGATCTGGCATGAACTTAAGTGTGACACCCACGGACCAGACTGTCTCACTCCGCACCTAGTTCATAATAACATGCTCCTGTGGAAACTGGGCTGGACTCGTGTGAATAGACAGTGATACATCCTGGTCAGCTGCCACGTCCACTGATAACACCTACCAGTGCCACTGACCAGTATTACATACAGAAGTAGTGCACTGAGTGGTGTGAAGAGGCAGTAACCCGGAGGACGGATTTCAAAGAGCGGGATTTAAAACACGCACACAAAAAAGGTGTGTGATCAAATTTAGATGGCACTAAACATTAAATCTGAAGCATGGGGAGGTACTTAAAGAAGGGTAAACATAAGAGTGATATTAGACACAGTGTGTGCAATAAGAAAAAATAGTTTAGTGTCACTGAAGCCCATTAAATGCCTCAGACCTGCTGGGCAGCATAAAGGAGCGGATGGATGCTGACATTTTAGCCCTCTAAAGGTGGAAAGTAGAAGGTGAAAAGGAAGCTGAGGCTTACTGCTAAGATGATAATCTAAAGAAGGGTAATTGTTCTCTGTGTCACTACATCACAAGGTTGGCCTATACACTCCCATGCTTTGTGCTTTTACACCAAGAGCCGTGAGCTCACCTCTCTGGCTGAGGGCGCCTCACGGACCCCAGGGACTCCGGCAGGCTAATGGAGGTGGAGGTGCGAGATAGGGAGTGTCGCTGTGCACCCCCCCTGCGGCCAGTCTCATTTCATGCTCTCTGGTCCTCTTTACCCTGGCCTCAGAGTTAAATGTCAATCAGGCGCACACAGTGGAAAGACCGGCACAAGTGGAGTGGAGGGTCCAACCACCAAGGCCGGGCTGACCCTGCCATTTGAAATGAAGTGTGGGCCGGGTGGAAGCAAAAAAAAAAGAAGAGAGAGAGAGAGAAGGGGGGTGAGAGTTTAGGGAGTGAGACCTTCACTGTCATGGTGATAGGACGGAGCGTTGAAAAGGCAAGCAGCTGTGCTTTCCAAAAGCCGGGCCACAGCCCTGTAGCGCTCCAAAGAGCAGCGCAACAATGCCTGTCTCAGCACATAAATAATTCCTCTGTGTTAAAGTGTGTATGCATCCACAAATGTCTGCACACAGTTACAGTATGTGTGTGTGTGTGTGTGTCCTATATAAAGTTAACTGTGCAAGAACTTGGTTGACAATTTGTGTTGATATGCATTTTTTATTTCATGTGTGCATTGGAAGGAGCGTCTGTTTGCTCCGCCATAGTTCCTGTCAGCGACCCCTCCATCTAATTTTCCCCGACCTTGTCGACATGTGTCTCCGCGTGTTTGTTTGTGGCAGTGACAGAGTGCTCTGCTCTCATGCAGTATTGAGCAGGTTATGACCTAGACATCTTCGTCCTCTTCGTCCATCTTCAATCTTCACTCACATGTGCGAAGCCCCCTTTCTAGCCGTCCATCTTAATTCCACCATGAAAAGCTCGCTTGAAAAATCACTGTGTTGTATGTTAACAAAGGGACCAAAGCGAAAGGACCCTGGTTGGTGTGGAGGTGGGTTTTTTTTTTTTCTTAGTTAAATGTATTCAGTTGTTTAAGCCTCTCTGATCCCCTCCCTCTTTCCCCAACTCTCAGATGTGAGACAGACGGAGGGGCCTGACCGCTGGCCAAGGTTAACAGAGCCTTAAACTGTGTTTGAGCTCTGCATCACACGCCCACCACCGCCGAGATCAAACACCGTTCCTCTCTGTGGCTCCCACTGACAACTCTCTGCTAACAAAACTGTCTCTCTTCTCCTTTTCTTTGCCCTGTCTACCGTGAACCGTCCTCCAGCCCACTGCAGACCCGATCGGACCCTAAACCCAGTGTGAAACTTCCCATTGTGAACCAGTATGAACCTTCCCACATTCGTTAAACATTTCGATCCTGAATATTTGAGCTGTGTGTTGATCGATCGATGCTTGTTTCTCTAATCTGCTCCAATTTCGAATCATTATTTTAAGCAGGAGTTTGAAGTATGTGACAGTGTTTCGTCAAATGTGTTTGTTTTTCACTTTCCTTGTCGCTTCTGTCATACTCTGATCTAGATTCCTGCTTCATCGTTCCAGTGAATATCATCAAGAAAACAGCACTTTCATCTCTGTGATGCCAGGTTCTGTTACATTAGCCTAATCCCTCTCAAATTACATCTCATCAGCACTCTTTCTCTCTCTCTCTCTCTCTCTCTCTCTACCTGCTCATAGGTTGCTACAAATAAACCACCTCGGGGGTGCGTCAAGCTGAGCTGCAGCCACTCAGGAACCATGAGTAGTTCGTGAGCACCACTCTGTGGCGCAGAGTGTAACCGCAGCACTTTGGTTTGCACCGGGCCTTGCAGCCAATAGATAGCAGCAAAGAGCTACATTGCATGAGCATGACATCTGCGTGACCTGAATGACTACATAAGACTTGCGTAAAAAACTGATGGACGTCAATCACATTCCAGTCTGAGCGCTGTCACACAAGGCAGACGCCTAACTTGAGTTTATTTCCGCCTCACATGCTTATAAAGGTGACACAGAGGTTCCCATCGCCTTGTGAAGCCGATATTTTGAAGTCCAACTGTATAAATGACAGTTAGACAACTGCTAGGCTGCTTCAGGTTACACTGCTGACACACTGAATGTAGCCAGTCAAGACAAATCTGAGACAGGCCCACTCTGATTGCGCCACGAGGCCTATCCTGTCCTGACAAGTCTGCCACAGCTTCAGGGAGTTCATTGTCTTTCCTGTGTGACTTTATCGTAGCCTCAGGGAAGGTATTCCACTCCTTCCCCTTCGCCACACACACGCCCACACATTCCCACTAGTGCACTCATACACACACACACATGCAGAAAGCACTTCGCACTTGTTCTATGGGTGTGGTTTCTGCTGTGCAAGCAAGAGCACAAGGGAGCAGCCATAATGACAGGCAGTGTAAATATGAACCCTTGACTCTGGAGGCTTCGGTTTGAGAACTGATTAAATGCAGTTGATGATGAGCTAAGCTGCACAAAAGCTCCAAGTCTCTAACAATATGTAATGAACTCCTTATGTCAGTATTATTATTATTTTTTTAAATACGTGCTTGTTCATGAGTGCATCGCGAGCGTGCGAGCTGACCCAGATCACTCAGAGAATGTGGATCATTTCAGTCAGATCAATTATTCATGCCAAAGATGACAGGTCGTGCTCGCTGCGTCTTGATATGCCAGAGACGTAATCTAGATGGTTGCTCCTTAATGGATAATGTGCGGCACTAAATAGGTAAAGGGCGTAGTCAGCAGTTTGCTGGTATTAGGGTTAAATCAGAAGTCATCCCACTTCCTCTCCTCTGCTTCATGACTTTTATTCTTCCTGTCATGAGTACACACTGTAGGGAAGAAGAGAAAAACAGCTGTATCCTATGCATTGAGTGAAGGTCTCGGTATGCCCAACAGGGGGCTCCGTGCTTCCACTGAAGCTTCATATGGCTTGAAATACTTTGTAAGCACAAATTAAGAATTATCAATAATGTTTCCAGACAAGATTATCTTTTATTAAAAGGTCAATATTTGCAGCTAACCTTTTCAATCACAGGTTACACACCTAAGCACCAACTGTAAACCAGTTTGTTTAATTTGCCGACCTGTTTTGGTTAAGATCAGGTGAGGAAAACTGAAGTGAATACACCGAGTTCTGCTTTAAAATATAACAGCCGGAGCTGATACTATAACTGATATGGGCTGTGGTGATTCACAAGGCAAACATCAGTGTTTCCGGTAGTGTTTTATAGCAGAGGAGAGAAAGACTACCTCTGCTAACATTGTAAAGATTAAAACACTTTATTTTATTTGAACGTGTGCTATTTGACAGACATAAACTAACTAAAACTGATCACAAGACGAGATGCCAGCCGAGATCTAAACACTTTCCTGAGGGAAACCCGGCGCATACTGAAGATTAAGATCTGAAATGTCTGAAATTCTCACGCTGTCTTATCAGTGTAAGCAGTGAAACACCTTAATCTTACGTAAGAGAGGAATACACATACACAAAGGCAGACTAGCCTTAAAGGGCCTGCAGGCTGGACCGGCCTTAAGAAAAACTACATTGACCAAAAACTATATATATATAGAAAGAAGATGTAGTAGTGTAATTACATTTCAGGAAGAAGCTGCTGAGTGTGCCAGGACATTTTCTGAGGAAAGAAACTTTTGTGCAGTAAGGAAGAGTTTTATTAGAAAAATGTTGTATACCGGTACAAAGGTTACAACCAGAAAATACAGTTTGATATAGCAAAGACATCAACGTGTGGTTGACTTGCTCTCTATATATGTTTGGTCAGATACACGTGACTTACAGTCCTCATCTAACATTATCAACCTGAGTTATGACGTGATGCTGACACCTTTATTTAATCAGGTAGTCTCAGTTAGATCAAGTTGTGTTTTTAAGAAAGATTAAATATCTGAACAACAGATATCAACAAAAAATATGACTGAAGCTTGAAAACAGCAAACTGTACTGAGATAATGAAGGATAATGCACTTTATTTCATGATGACACACACAGAGATACATTAATATACTGAAATTAACACACATTAATAGACAATGTAGCCTAAAGAATCTTTTAAGTTATAGGTGAAGCTTAATCTGTTTTTTTTAGAGTCAGTCCTCTTTGTTTGGCTGGCTGGTACAGTTTAGTTTTTGAAGTCAACAGACTCTGTCATTTCATTATCCTTGTGACGCTGAAATCGATGAAGAGGTCAGAAATGATTGTGCGATGACTCTGACTGCAGCTTTTAACAAGGTCATATAACACTCATTCAAGTTGTCATACAGTGATTTCTTCTTTGGGTTTTTCATCCATCTGTTACTGAAAAACACCAGTGTATGAATTGGTTTACATCGATGTTAAATGTTAACATAGATAGATGGAGATGGATAGAATATTTTTGCATGTGTGGAAATGAAATACATTTAATAAGTCTCCAGTTACAGGAAGACGGTTCCTGTTTTCTACCCTAGCTGGGGGTCTGGTGTGGAGTTTGCATGTTCTCGAGGTAATCCAGCTTCCTCCCACAGTCCAAAGACATGCAGTTAATAGGTTAATTGCTGACTATAAATTGCCCATGGGTGTGAAATTGAGCATGAACGGTTGTTTGTCTCTATGTGGCAGCCCTGCGATACACTGGTGACCTCTCCAGGGTTTATCCCAGCTGGCTCAGCATCTCTTCATTTTGAGGAGACCCAAGAAGATCCATCTGTCTCCTCAGATTCTGGTGAACTTCCACCGCTGCACCATCAAACAGCACTCTTAACAACTGCATTATAGTCTGGTACTGCAACTGTCCTATCTTCGGCTGCAGAGCACTTTCAGGGGGTGGTAAAAACTGCCCAGTGCATCACCAGTTCACCACTTCCAGGGACCACCAGCATTGTCAAGGGGCACCTCTCACCCAGGTTGCCCTGCTTCTCTCTGGGAGGCGTTACAGAGGACTCTCTCTACTAGAACCATACCTCCATCTTTTTCCCATCAGCTGTCAGCCAAACAATACGATTTAATCTAATCTACTTGAATGATCCCAGAGGGGAATTCACAAACTACCTAGCAGTATATTAGTAATTAAAAAAGAGCTATAATAATGCTACTAGTACTGCTTTCAGTACATTAATTACATGTTGATGCTAATACTGTTACTTGTAACAGAGTATTTCTACATGATTTCATTGTCTGTGCTCAGTTTTAAAGATCAGTGACTCTCCATAGTGTGCATGCATGCATGATGGGTGGATGATTTATATACATTTTATTTCATAGGCGCCTTTCTGTCACGCAAGGACACCTTACAATAAATGACGGTAAGACAGCAAATAACAAAAAGAACCTTTAAAGAATAACAAATTACAAGAATACAACATTAAAAACAGGTTAAAAATAGGACAGTGCAATTGAATCAGATGAAGAAGGTGGGTTTTAAGTGCAGACTTGAATTGTGGCAGTGAGTTGATGTTCCAAACTTCTTCTATAATCAGAATCAGAATCAGAAATACTTTATTAATCCCCGCAGGGACATTGTTTTTGTTACCGCAGCTCCCAAACGGTAAGTGAGATAGTAAGAAAACAACAGCAAGAAAACAAAACTTTAACGATATCCTATTTTAACACTATATACACATGTATAAATAACAGTTAAATAAAACCAGTAACAGTAAAATAAAAACCAAGTCACAGTGAGATATGCAGTATGTAAATCTAAAACCTTATAAAGAATTTAGTCTTTGAAATAAATAACAGTTAAATAGAACCAGTAACAGTAAATTAAAAAAAACAAGTCACAGTGAGATATGCAGTATGTAAACCTAAAACCTTTATTTAATTTAGTCTTTGAGAGACTGTACAGAGAATAGATACTGATTGTGTAAAGTGCAGTATGCATGTGTGGAAGATTACGCTTATGATATTGCACAAGCCAGTTCGATGGCTACTGGACTTGACTATACTATACCCAGATAGCAAATATTTTGGCTGTATTATGGCATACATTTGGCATTTTTTGGCATTAAGAGAGCCTTTTGGCTTAACTGTGGTATGATTAGGGTTATCCATAATAGATAAGAAGGCGCCAGTAATATATGGCTGAGTTAAGGCATGTTTGGGCGCGATAGGGAACAGCTGATTTGGGGCATTTATGGCTATATTTTGGAAGTCCACAATTTGTTTTGGGTGAATTTTGGCTTCCCTTTTGGTATGATTTTGGCTTTCCTAATGTGGTTCATTTCACTCATAACCTTGCCAAAATGACAAGCCAGATTTGGGCCAAAGCGAAGCCAAAAAGATTTTTGCTATCTGGGGTATATACTATAATAATAATATGCAAACTGTGGAAACAAGACAACTTCTTTGAATCGAAATGGAAACACGCCCATCCTCTTGTTGACAGATTGATGTGTGTAATTCCTCACGCAAGGGGGCGCTGTTATACTGGACGAGGGCTTTCTGTGCCCGAGTTCAACACATTAACGTGTATGTGTGTGTGTGTGTGTGTGGAGGAGGTGGAGGTGGTGGTGGTGTGAGTGTGTGTGTGTGTATATCCAGTGAAAATTACCCGGAGACGGAGTGAGACAGTTTTCGACCGTACCAATGTGTGTAACCTATGAATATATGACACTAACGCCGGCGGAAACATCTCATGGACACAACAGCGTGTCGAAAATGAGGGAATAATCCGAGGAGGAGACGCTTCGGCGAGGCTCGTCTTGTGGGGTTAGCTTAACGTTTTAGTTTTTTTTTTTTTTGTTGTTGTTGGTTGAACTGCGAGTGGGATCACAGCTGCTGCTGCTGCTGCTGCTGCTGCTGCTGCTGCTGCTGGCTACGAAAATGTCGGGAAAAATAGAGAGCAAGCAAGGTAAGTCCTGCCCCGGCTAGACTCACTCACACACACCAACACACTGCTCCCCTACCTCGGCATAACGGTATTCCTCACACACACATACAGAGAGAAGGGGGGTCTATTTAATGTGTGTGGACTAAAACATACGTTTTAATATATTTAGCTTTAATTTTAAGGCCTTTATGGGTTGTTCTTTTCTCAATAAATAAAGCGTCAGCCTTAGCGGCTAGCTCGGATTTAGCCCCCCTTTTTTTTACGGTTACTATTCCAGCCTCACGCTCGGTGTTGGACAATGGTTAAACTAGACTAGTATGTGAATAACTGTTACTATAATAGCATTTTTTATTATTATTTTTAATGTGATATCATCCTCCCGACAGCATACGGGTTTAACATGGTAGTTAAACCGGCGTTTAACGTTCACTCTCAGGACCAACGGTCGTAAACGGTCGTTTTTTTTAGGGGTTGATTGTGTTGGAAGCATCGCTAACATAAAGAGAGACATAAGGAGAAGAGGGGGGACGGACAAATCACTGCTTCCCACTCAAAAGAGACTTAATTAATTAAATAAATAAGCTAATTAGTTGTTTTTGCTCCCCCCTTCTCTCCTTCTCTCCCTCCTTTATGCTTCAACCGTTGACCGTTGGGATTGTAACGGCTGAAAGCTAAACGTTAGCTTTTCCCGAGCTAACGGCGGCTAAGTGGCTACCTTGTGTTACGGGAGTAGTTGTGATGCGTTCACGCCCCAAAAAAAAAAAAAAAAAAAAAAAAAAGACGAGAGAGAGCAAGTGTGTGTTTGTGTTGTGTTGGGTTTTTTTTAGACGTTGTGCACGTGGCATATTTTTTTTTAGCTTTGTGTTCATTTTGTCATTGCTTTGTGTGTTTTTAAAGACACACACACACACACATAAGCAGAGAGGGTGGTCTTCTTAGGGTATGCCATTGGTAAGAGAGGGGGGGAAACTTTATACCCTACAGCTACACTTGCATCCCACTCCACCAGCTGTCTCCCTGCCTCGCTCCACATACAGTCCTGTCCTGCAGTAAATGGACACACACACACACACACTGACACACACAGCTTCCCAGTAAAACAGGCGGGGAGGGAGTGTCATCCACCACTAGCTCAGTCATTCTTCATAGGCGTAAAAGTTTCCGATTCCTTTCGTGTCTTGCAGACAGATGACTACATATGGTCACAGCGAGATGAAAACTCACAGGCAGTGTGTAGTTCTTTAAAAAAAAAAAATATTATTATGGTTCAGTGTTAAGTTTAAGTCACTGTGTACCCCCCGATCCATCACTTCTCCCATGCATCCGTTGTCACTTGTTGTCCCGCTTGTCTCTGCTCTCTCTTCCACATGCTGCACCCATCGATCCCAAATATGAACCCAAGGACGGGGGGGACAAACTGTGCAGCAGGCATAGCTTCGGTGTCTGTGTCTGTCAGACTTTGACAGTAGGAGATGAACTAACTGGAGATAGTTGGAGAAAACGCCTGTAAATTTGTGATTCCTGCACATGGATGAAGTTGGTCGCCGTGGCACGCAGACAAAGCAGGACTATCGATGCACATGCAAGCTCCAGGAGGAGATTCGCGGCCAGCGTTTCATCCAGAGTCACAGCATACTTCCTGATCACCATGGTTACTGCTGTCACAGACTTGTCCCCCCTTATTTAAGGGCGGGGTTAGACACTGTTACCTGTTTGCCTCTGCATCCAGCTTTAGTTAGGATGTCACCTAACCCTAGGGGTGGTTCTGTTTCAACACTGAACACCCCACCGTTCTCTCTCTCTGCATACGCACCCACATGACCTCATCGCTCAGGCAGGCCCCACACTGTAATCCATAAACAGATTCAGCGTCTGTGATGGTGTTGCCCAAAAGCCAAACAGCGGCAGACAAGCCAAACTCATCCCCAATGCTTACCTCAGAGAAAACGAGCTGGGCGGAGGGGACTGAAAATGTGGGAGTGTACGTTTTTTACGACTTGTTTAAGTGGACAGTGCAAAAGCAGCTACATACGAGTGATATTAAATCATTAGGGTGGGCTTATATTGAGTGTATATACTCTGATTTAGCATATTTTCTCTCCCAGACTCAGAGTCCAAGTTCAAACTATACTCTGTGTGACCCACAGGCTTTTTTGTACTTGTACGAGCAAAATTGCTCGTTGTATGTTTAGTTGTGTATGTTCCCCATTGTGATGCATTGAATTGTCCAATTAGACACCCTGGAATGATTCCACTGTTGCAGTGATCACAGTTGGCAGCGATACTCTCGAACGCAACGCCCTTGAAAACGGGCTTCGTCATTGTTGACGCGGTCGGATTTCTTTCGATATATGACAAAGAATTGAAGAAAAGTGAACACCTTTCGGCTTCACGTTGCAGAACAAAAAACCCTGCGTCCAGTTTTTCAGGAGGAACATTCCAGTAAGAAAAACACAGTTGGATGCTGTGGCTTTCTTTGGCTGAGAGAAGGGTGTCACCCTTATGAAATCTTCATTCCTACAAATAAAACTAGAATATGCGCGCCATGCTGATTTTTTTTTTTCCAGACTTATGAAATCAGTTTGATTTGATTTCCAAAGATGAGTAGAAGCGTCACAGCTGGAATATCTGCTGCCTTTTCCCATGCCGTGTTGAGAACACATTTTTAAAACCATGTGTTTGTGCTTATTCATGGACATTTGCAGCCATTTAGTACAGTAGGATGCTTGTATTGCTTTTAACTGTTACATTCCCATCAAAGAAAATATGTCTTCGAGTGCTGTTTTCCTATAGAACTTCGCAACAAGTAGAAACGCACAAGTAGACGAGTGAAAGAAACTTTAATTGGGGCTTCTTTTTTTTTTGCCGTTGCGAAATTTTTATTTTTCCCATCGAGACTGGGATTGTGACACAACACATTTGGTGTTGTTGTGGGAATGTGCAGTGTTTTATAATTAGCCTGTTTTCTCAGTGGACAGTCAATGGTAGTAGCCGGCCTCAGTGAACTCCTCTATCAGTTCCTTATTTTAGTTTCCCAGCCCCCCTCTCTCTGCACTGCGAGTGTGTATCCACGTATTTGCCTTTGACGGGGTTTAGCTGTAATGCAAAGAGTTGACTCTCGGGCATTCCTACAGTTTAACACCGGAGTGTAAGTCATTTCGATGGCTTTGTGTTTGCTAAGTGGTTACTGCATCACTTAAGACTTAAAATATCCTCTCCTTGTCTAGGCGTACGGAAATAGCAAGCCTTGCATGCCTTACTCACCAAAACTCTGAGCAAGAGCTGAAGTAGTCATGATTACAACAGGGTTCCCCGGGTGATTAGGTTTACGCACGTCGCCCGATGAGTGATCCAAGTGTTGCACAAGGCAATCTATGGGCCTCGGTTTGACATGCTGCAATTTTGAGGTTTCGATGGCAGAAAGCATTTTACCCTCCCTTCTCCCGCAGAATGAGAGGCTTGCTGTTCCCATATAGGTTTAGCTGTGTTGTAATTAGTTTTTTGTGTGTGTGTGTATGGGAAAGCAAAAAAAGAAGAGGGGAGGGAATAGAGCTTCGAGAGATGGGTGGAGAAAGGTAGCACATTGATGGGAATCGAGTCCCTTTGCACGGAGAAAGAGCGATTCTAGGAGGGAAATGGATGGATTACACGTTGGGTAATGACCGGAGGACCGACGCTATTGATGAGCAGTGGAAGGCCGCGTCTGCGAAGGCAATCAGATCTTTGTAACATGAATATCCTCAAGGCCGTTTCCGCGTTCAGCGTCTTCCAAGGAGCCAAAGGCGGCGACGGAGGTTAAGACTGTTTTTTCGGGAGATCTCACGAATTCCATTCGCAGGTCGTATCCGTCCTCTCTCTGCTTCCATCCGCGCTTCAGACGCCTCTCTCTCAAAGATGATGCTTTGCTTGACTTCTCTGCCGCTGCGTGTTGGCCTACATGCCAGAGAGCAGGTCATTTGTTCCCGCAGGTGGCCCGCTCAGTGCATCCCCATTCCAGATAACCGTGGGTTGGACCCTCTCCAGGACCACTGATGACACCGTCAGACTCACTCTATCCAGGATTATGCAATTCTAGCCTTGTTCACAAGCAGAATCGTTTAATAAACAATCGACTCAGCAAAAGCACATCACTTTTTTTTTTGTCTTTTCCTGAGAGCTATTTGTGGATCTTTCCCCCTCGAGTGCTGTGTAGCGACGGCTGACTCAAGAGAGAATGATCATGCGGACCTGTTAGTTTGTGACTAACTCTCAGCTGCGCAATCGAGCTGTGAAAATGCTAGGCTGACCCAACAAGTCATCAGTATTACAAGAACAGTCAGTACAACTCCTGGACCGGCTGCCGTGTGGACTAAGGCCTCTTGGATGGGCAACATAACCTGGAGGAGCCAGGCCTCCTCAGAGGACACGGACTCCTCTCTACAGGGGGATCTAGATGAGGACACAGGTAAAGACACTCTCTCTGTGAGATCACGGCTGTTTTCTTGGAGCTCTGTTGACTGCGATATTGGAACGATATTTGAATGATAATATTAACAACGAAGACGCGACACACGTCAGAAGAGCCGGGTTTAGTTGAAATGTAAATGAACAGGGGAACACAGAGTCTATTCACGGCAAAAAAATGACCAAGCGCAAGGTTCAGTTCGACTCACACAGTTACAAGAGTAGCTGTTTCATGCACACAATGCATTTATTCAACAGTTTTTTGGTGGAATAAATGCATACTTGCATTTTTTTTTTTTTTAGGGAAGTGTACTTCTTTGTTTAGGGCTTGCTGTCGCCAGTTTTTTTTGGAGCTTTAATGTAAAATAGGCTCGCTGGCAGAGTGAAATGCAGAGGGGACATTCCTCTCTGTGCTTTTTGTGTCGTGTGGCTTTATGGAAGGTGCTCATTTGCTCTGCTCGAGCCTTGGGTGGACCCAGCCCGAGGAGGCTGCTCTTGCAGGGCCACGGCCTTTTCCGCCGCTTTTTTTTCTGGTTGCCTCTCGGCTGCGTTATCACCTCCACAGTTCGGAGACAGAAACTGTTAAATCTGGCCTCATCAGGTGAGGTCATGCCAGTGTGCCTCTGTGCTGTGGCCTTAATCCAGTTACACAATACAAAAATAAGGTATTGGTTACAAATCCAACCTTGCTTCACCGTGGCAGCTTAGCCCGTTTGTTGACCCACATGTGGAGGTTAATGCCGTTTGATTTATTAACGTCTGTAGTGAGTTTGTGCTTCTTCTACCCGTTAAGCTGGTGTGAACAGATCCACCCCGGTGAGCCGGTGGCACACGGAGGCTCCATAATTAAGGTAGTTGAGCCCATCGTTGTGTAATTGCACAGCGCCGTAATACCTTGTTTTGAAAACACACAGTCTGCGGTGCGCGGCCTAATAAATCTGTGCATTTTTAGCCTGGCGATAAGCAATAAGGCTCGAGTATAAGTACGGGTGTGTGTATCACGATCCGCCCTGGTCGCCATAGCTGTGATCGGCCTCAGTGGGGGACGGGGTGGAGTGAGCGATTGGACAAACTGCACAGTGGTACTGATGAGGAGGTCTCAGTTCAGGCAAAGAGCTATGGTAAATGGTGAGCTGGCTTCACTGCAGGTTCATCAAGAAGATAATTTCACTTTCCCAGCTCATGTAAGCATCATCCAACCAGCTGACACCAGCTGTGTCCGATTACACCTCCTCCAGCATCTCTTAATCATTACACACACTGCTTAGACGTCTCCACAGCTTGTATTAATTCTCATACATTAGTTAAATAAATCTAAATCTAATCTACCGATGTTGGATGCATCTGGTGTTCAGGTGTGAAGTAAACTCTGATTCGACGCTTCAACTAAAACTAGTCGAGCTGAGAACTACGACTGAAAGCCGCTCGTTTCACTTCTTGTTTTGCAGTGTGAGATTTCAATGAGGTTCGTGTTTTATCTCACTGAGGTTTATTTATTTACGTGCTGAACATTTCTATCTATAACAATTTTTTTTTAGAAGTTATAGATACCATTTTAAACCAGAGTGACACATTCTGTCCTCACAGTGTTGCCATTATACGTGGCCTGTGAAGGCATGTCGATCGGACTGAAGAAGCCCAGTGTATTACATGAGTATTTAATGCGCTCACAGACTGCCCGTGCATATATTCGATACAGTAAACGGCCACCGCTAAGAACGGAGAAAAGAAATGCCAGTCTGTGTGTAAAAAAAGTAAAGTAAAGTGAGCAGCGGGGAGAGAGAGTCAGAAATAGTGTGTGGCCTTGGTGCGACTGAGAACAACAATCTGAATGGCTGCGGGAAAATGTGGAGGACTTGAAAAAGGGTTTTGTGTCAAGTCGTGCCTGTGTGTGTGTGCGTGTGCGCACGCTTGTGTTGAGTGTCAAATCATTCAGACCCCAGGGTGGCATGGCCGGGTCAGGGAGCTGGCATACAATGAAGGGGATGTCCCACAGTTGCTGCCAGTTTCCGATGGCAGTCTAAATCAGGAATGGAGAGAGAAGTTGACATTGCTTGCAAACAAGTCACCGTTGTTGTCAAGGCAGATGTGGGTGTGTGTGTTTTGTCTGGGTGCATAAGTTCTGAATCACTGGGTTTGATATCTTTTTCGATATCTTTTACCCAAACAGTTTATGACATACTTTCATGCAGACACGCGCAATGTTTATTTAATCAGTGACTGCGACGCGGCCTGCAGCCCTGTGTTCAGGGGGTTTGGACTTTGTCTGCCTCCGCTGACCCACTTCCTCCTGGATGTTCCTCGTCATACAACCTGAATGAGAGCATATGTTTTTCAAACAGCAATAAAACATGCAGCGCCGTGGATTTATGAGCTTAGCTAGAGTCAAAGTGTGTACGTTGGCTCCTGCAATCGATGATCAAAACCTATCGTCTTGTGCTTCATTATTCTCTTAATATTTTTATTATTGTAGTTGTGAGGCAACCACTGACTGAAGGATAGACAGCGTATTCGTGACGTCACTCGAAGGGTTTTGAAGAGGCATTTAATGACGTGATTCATTAGTTGACCTGAGGTGCGCTGAATGACGCCTTGGTGCCTGAACAAGCCATCTGTAACTGCACCCAAGTGTCCACGCTGTTAATCCTGCATAACTTTAAGCCTTAATATAATGTGAACAGGTGAGCTGTATATAAATTCACCCTCAGTACAGTTGTCACGAACGGGGAAATTAGCTACAGAGACCAAAACAGTTTTTTGTACCAGGCTGTAAACATGTTTAACATGGGGGCTTAAGGAGACTGACTCGTTCTGTAACCAGCCTCAAGTGGACGTTTGAGGAACTGCAGTTTTTGGCACTCCCTCATTCAGACAATAGGGCGTTTGATTTGCACAAGCAAGCGTTCTGACAGTATTTAATACAGACAAACTGGAAAAAAATATGCAAAAACAAGTTGGACAAAACAAAAACAAGCAGAAGCTACCTCACGAAAAGTCAAAGAAAAACTGTGAAGATTGCGGGTGATCTCTTCCCAATTAAGTGAGGAAAGGATTAGGGCTGAACAGGAATCAGAAAAGATCTAATTGCGATTTCTTTTTTTTTCTGGCAGATATTTTGATTTGATTCACGATTTTTTTAAAATCAAGCTTCAGTGCAATACTCAGAATGCACACATTTACAAACGTGACATAAAATGACATCATACCATTTAAACATTAAATGCCATTACTCTAATGCAAGAATGTTAAGAATTGATTTCAAATGTATTTATAAAGAAACCCTGGACTGGACTTCTTCGTCATGCAGATGCCTGTGGTGATTTTTCAAGTGCCGGTATAAATCGGTTCTGTTTCCACCGGATGGTGGAACTTCAGCGTGACCGGTTCTGCACGGTACCTGTTTCTGGTGCACGTTTGCAGCCTCAAACCTTGAAATACTCCTGTTTTTCTTGGGGATTAAATCCCCTAACTCTGCTTCTGGTCCAGCTGAAGCCAGGTGGAGCAGGTTATACTGTCCATGGGCAGCATGATGCCGCTTCTGATTGGTTGGCAGGATGGTAGGGAGACGGCATGCAGGCTATGTGTAAAACTGTTGACACAACACAGATCCCGGGTCAGTCAGGAGCACTGCAGAAGAACGCGGCTTTGGCAATCATGTGATCGTGTTGTCTGAAATCACAATTTCGATCAAGTTCCAGCAAAGACTTCCTGATTATCTTTCAGAACATATCCGATTTTAACCCCAGCTTGCTTCCACAGTGTGAAAATGAAATTTCTAAGAGTTCTCTTTCAGATGGAGCATGACCTCATCATCAAAGAGCTTTCTTTATAGACTTGTTCTTAATGTTTCCACCTGTGGCCGAGAGACGCATCACTGTTTTTCAGTCACATCCAGCACAATCTGACTCTTCTCTCCAGTAAAACATAGAAGTGAGGCCACATGGATGATTTTATAGAACCAGATGTGTTTAAAGAGTATACATGTAAACACACACGTGTCAGAGTCTTTTCATGTAGACTTCGTGCAGCTGCGATTAAAAAGCTCATTTTGTTGGGTCTTTTTATTCGCCGTGTCTGCTGCAGTGTGCCCGCATTCAGAGGAAGTCCAGAGGACGAAACATCGGACGATCAATAAAATGACTGGAAGATGATATGCAGTGTAGAAAACCAACTATTTCATTCATTTTTTCCACAGTAAGGTCGCTCTATTTTGTAATATTTCTGTCTATTTTTCAGACATTTAAGCTTTAAAGGTTTAGACTTGTTATCAGGTCCTGATCTCTCGTGGTTTTCGTCCTGCCTTCCTTTTTTTTAAACTCTCAAATCAAGTCCCTCCTAAATGTTATGTCCTGCCTCGACACGCTGTTTCATGTGGAAAGATGTCAAACCGCCAGAGACATTGACAATCTCAAAGCTGCTTTCTGTGTGACCCCTTTTCAACACCGCAACTGACTCATCTCAGAAGCGAAAGATCAATGCCTTTCGCACGACTACACACACTTTTTAAATCCCCAAACGGGACAATGTGAAGCACTCGCACGCATTCGCATGAAATAACAGAGAGACGCATGCTTATTGTTGTGTTTGCGCACACGGTAATTTACACGGATCTCAAAAAAAAGAAAAGAAAACAGTGAAGTTATTTTAGCGTGTGTTGGATTATTCATCGATGACATAGTTTAAACAACCAAAGCTTAATTATAAGTGGCTGTTCGAGGGCGAGCCTTGTTCTTTTGTGGCGGACACATCTGTCATCCAAAGACTATTTTTAAGAAGCCGTGAAACAATCCGAACACAAAAGAAAGTCTGCTTCGCCACAGCGCGTTTGAACTGTAAGACGAGACGTGTTATTTGGCATCTGTCTGTCAGTCTCGTCCGATGCTGTGTGTGTGTGTGTGTGTGTGTGCGCGGTGTCGAGAGGATGACGAGCAGCTTCCCCCCTCCCGCTTGTGCAGACAACATCGGCTTTGTACGGCGCTACAGCGCGGGGAGAGTGGTACCACTCCTCGCAGCTTGAGGCCATTTACTCACAAGAACGCCGTCGCTTATGCTTCTCTGTCTCTCTGTATCTGTCTCTGTCTTGCACTCAGGCAGTGAAGTGATTGGTTCTCTTGTGGCCGTTTGTCTATGTGTAGGATCAGTCTCCTATCTCAAGTGCTTTTATAGTGCCTGTTTGCCTCTTGCTCTCTCGCCAAACAAGCTGCCGTTCACCGAGAACTCTGAATCCATCTCAGTAGATCACAGGGTTTTTTACGCTGTCGCAGTGTCTCTGTTCTGGTGCCGCTTGATGCTACAGATACTGACAGGCTGGATATTTATAGCTCTTTGTGGTTCTTTAGTCTACTGGTTTCACCCAAGGTGAACCTTGCCTGTCGGTCTCCTCTCAGTCTGCAGAAACACTGCGTAAATGCTAGAAAACGCTACAAACCGCCGTCCCCGCAGAAGGTCACTTGAAGGATCGGGCCAGCTCGCGTGTCGCAGTGAGCTTCTTTGTCTTTGTCTGGGTGTGTGTGTGTATGTGCACTGTGCTATTAGGCCTCGCGTGTTTGGGGTGAGGTAAGTTGTTATACAAGGCAGATGTAGAGGCAGTAGGTTCTGAGTCCAGGCCACCGATCGCGACACGTGAAGTCTGTGCAAGAAAAAGAGGGAGCGGCTCTCAACGAGGGAGACAAGGGACAGGAAATTGTGCCAGTGGCCTCGGCGTCAGGGGGGAAGGAACAGGAGGGGTACCCAGGATGGTGTATGCGTTTCCCGCTTTCAAACCCTTCTACCTCACATGCGCTTTACCCTGCGTTCCAATATAACGGCGTAAAATGTGTGTCACCGTCTGTAATCTCGCTCGTTCCTCCTGTCACATCAGCTGTCAGCACTCTGGATCTCTGCTGTGCCCGAGCGAGAGGACCAACAATCAATATCAGAGTTACAGCTACCGCCAACAATTATTTTCATCATTGATTAACCTACTGATTATGTTCTCAATTCATTTAATAAGTTTGGTCTGAAGAATGGTGGAAAAATTATCAGTTGACATGTTTTGAAGAACACACAGTCTAAAGATATGCCGTTTATTGTCACATAACGCAACAAAAAGTAACAAATCATCACTGTTGAGAAGCTGGAACTAGCAAATATTTGAGAAACACCCAGATAATTATTATGTAGATCGACTAGTTGGGGAAAAAAAAAAAACTCCAAAGAGGAAATATTAGGAATTATGATCAGGAGAACCTCAAAATGAACAGTCAACAATAAATAATCCTCTTTTTAAGAATAAACTTGGCCTGTCAAAATAGTGATGCTTGGAGAGATGAATATTTTTGGAGGTTTGAGAATCACTGCTGTGAACACGAACGAAAAAGAACATTATTTTTTAGACTGCCACACCTCTGCATCGGGCGTATGATGCGCTGGTCTGCTCCAGTCTTAACAGTTTGTGTTTTATCGTCATCCCGATGACGACAAGGGACATTTATAACTAAATTACAGCATAAGAACAGAAGATTATTTGACAGTATGGAGTAGAAACTCTCAAGTCCATTGTTTGTTTGAATCTTTCTGCTGTAATGTGTTACGAGCTCACCTCTGAACCTTTTTCCTGCCTCACTTTGTTATTTACTCGCTCCTTTTGTCAGCGTGCCATGTAATGCGTGCCGCTTTCTATTTTTTTTATTTTACAATTAGGTCATCGAAAGCCGTTCTTCTCGTGTGCCGTGGACCGTGTTCTGTTTGTCGTCGATGTTGTTGAAGACCAGCCCCGTGGCGTCCACTCTGCAGGCTTTTTTAGCTTGTGGTTGAATAGTTTCGAGGGACTCTTTGTGCGCTCGTTTGTTTCTGTCTGGGGTCGCGCATTGTTTGTATGCGCGCGTCTCTTGTACGTGGGACAATCGAGTGACCTCCCTCTGTAGCTTTTCAATACGACCCCACTGAACCGCCGCTCCTATTAACTGGTTCCATTAGCTCGTCCTGAAGCCCACCATAAGACCTCAACCCCATATTGAAACCACACAGCGTGAGGATGGTCTGAGTAACTTAAAGGTCAGTCACAGCCCACAGTCAGTGCTCGAGTGTGAAATGTGGCGATTGGATGAATGATAACGAAACCAGCATGGTGTGAGAACTAATATGGAAACCGAACCACCAACAAATCTCAACAGTTTATTTGGATAAACATTTCTTTTTGCTCTCAAACCCACAAATGTGGACAAACAATACTTTACCGTCATCACACACTAACTAGAAAGCAGGAAATGCGTGGGCTGACTTTAAGCAGTGGTACCAGTAAGAGTGAACCAGCAGCAGCAGCAGAGGAGAGTAAAAGATGCTGTCAGCCTCAGAAGAAGGAGTTTTGTCGGCTCCATAGTCAAACAGAGGACGCATTGAAGCTCGAGACTTGTAAATGTTTATGCTACCACACAATACACAGGCCTAATGGTCCCAGCCTCTTCCAAAGCTCCACCTTCAGGGGCTACTACTGGCCTACATCTTAGAGCCCTGCGTTAGATTGAACCTTTGCTGATCTGATGGCTTTTTATTTCCAGAGAAAAATTTCACTTTTCCTCAAGAAATTTCTCATCAATAATTCACCGCTCGACCGGAACAGTTCACAGCTCATGGCTCACTTTGGATTAATACTGTGATAATATTTCAAATGACCTCCTGAGACAGACCTCCGCTCTGTGAGCTTGGAATAGAGCAGGTGAAGTCAGCTTCCTCTTGTGTGGTGTTGCAGAAAAGTCCCCGCCTGGATTTACTGTTTATTTCTGTCCTCAGCAGTTAACCTGTCCGATGTTTTACTGCGTGCTGGAAGAACACCCCCCCTTCCCTTTTTGCAAACGACATATTGGCACGGCTCACCATTAGCTTGTGGTTGATTAATTAAATATATGCAAGGGGGTTTCCTTGAATGAAAGGCCTGCTGTTTGCATTATTAAAGCAGCAAATATTATTTAATTATCATGTTATTAAGGGACTTCTTTCAGCCTTTATTACTGTAACACTTATAAAACGGGTCCTATTAACTTACTGTCATTTTATTTGGAAGTTCATAGTGGATATCTTTCTTAAATTTGCTGAAATTATCCAACAAAACAGTAGCAAAAAACAATCTCTCAGGCTTGTTTTGTTTCATTTTAAACATGCAGCATGAGGTCTATAAATCATTAAATAGACCATATAAAGTTGTTGAATTCATGGCTTGTGCTGTACTTTTATTATTTTTCTAGACTGCTACATTACGTAATATTGTCTGTGTATCTTGTTCTTAGTTTGTGCTGCTGACTCAGCCGGGACTCCCTTGCAAAAAGAGTTTTTTAATCTAAAGGTTAAATAAAATAAAAAACACTGTATATAACAACAACAACAAAAAAAATCATGGACGCCGTGGTTTCTCCTTCGTCGACAGAACTCATTCCTCCTGCTACAAAAACTTTCGAAAGTCAAAGTGAAAGTGCGTGAGATGTCATTTAGACAACTCGAAGTTTCAGAGTCAACAACAAGCACTTCATAGTGACCCACCACCCCCAAGTTTCTACACATCCCCCGCCACAATCTCATCTGCGAGCTGTGTAATTATGGAACTGCGAATAGTCTGTTCTGACCTCAGCGGCCTTGAGCAGAAGCCTCGTAGTATATTTTAGGTCGTGTTATGACTATATGACATTGTGTTTGTTTCCCTTCGCCGTGTTTTTCTGCTGCTCTATAACCGTGCGACTCGCGCTCGGGGTTTTATTGCCCTACATGACATGAGGATTCAGATGATAGATGGAGCGTCTTCAGATGGGACGTGTCAGTCTCACAAAGCGCCGTGAAAATACACACTACTTCATCGACATGTAAACCGAGGCGGAAAACGCGGACACAAGCGTGAAATAAAACGTTTGTCTTTGGTGTAAATGAATGATGGGGTTTGTCCCCGTTAAACTCTCGGCTCTAGCTGCTCGAGATGTGTTGTCATGAGTAACATGAACGGCGTACAAATAAATACACCGAAGAATGCAAGGTGTGCCGCCTGGAGATTAGGCTGGATTTTGTTGTTATGTGCCTCTACACGTTGCGTGTTGCTTATTATAGTTTAATGCAACATATATTCATCCCCACGGATAAGTCTGGTTTCGGTTCTCTTTGTAGTTGTGCGTCGAGCGGGGGGACTTGCGTGAGAGCGTTTGATCAGTCGGGAATTAATTTACATTTGCATGTCGAGTCTTCTTCTCCCCCTTTCCTGGGTAAAGCAGTGACAAAACAGTGTGAAAGTGACTGAGGGTATTTTTGATATTCTGTTTATCTCTAAGTGCTATCTTGTGACTCATAGGGGTAAACGATGTGTTGCTCACAGAGCAGGAGTTTCCCAGTATAGATGTATTCTCAATCATCACGACACCCGGTCTACTGTGTCACTTCTGTGGTTTAGATTTGAGAGCAGATGGCGCTGACACCTGCAAGAGAGAGATAAAAAAAAAAAAAAGAGTTTTGTTTACTGATGCACACAGGTTGAACACGGGTGACCTCACTGAGAAGCAGCTATAGATCCTGTACACTCTTTTGTTCTATGGATCCGTCGTTATAGATCGCCATGTGTTGTGTGGCCACGCTCTGTTAGCCATGGTCGTCCACGCAAGCCTGTTCCCATGCAAACCCATCGCCACATTGATATTTGCTCCTGGGCATTGACCCATGGTTTGTGGGGCTGCTTTGCTAGTCATTGATGTTTGTGTGGGTTATTAATAGCGTAAAATATTGGCAGAGGTGGATTTTTTTTTATTGAAGCGACAGATGTTTTTCTCACAAACAAAAGGCGTGCTGTGTTTTCTCACAAACAAGATTTTAAATATCGGTATCAAAATGTTTGGAACACATTTGGGTGTCTTATTTTGAAAAGCTTTGAAATGCTTTTAGAGTGAGCTGTTACTTCATTTAGATCAAAATTATCTTGAGGAGCGCTCTTGTTGCTCACCTGGAAGAGCGTGCATCCATCTATTTTCTTCTACGTATCCGGGGTCGGATTGCGGTGGCAGCAGGTCTAGCAGGGCGCTTGCTCCCCAGCAAAGTCTTCCCAGGCTAGATGGGGCTATGTTGTCCCTCCAGCACGTCCTAGGTCTGCCTGGGTCGGGCTCTCCTCCCAGAATACCTCCAAAGGAAGCCGCCCTGGGGGGGCATCCTAATCTTGTGCCTGAACCTTCTGATGCAAAGGAGCAGCGGCTCTACAGAGGAAGCTCATTTTGGCCGATCTTATTCTTTCGGTCACTACCCAAAGCTCATGACCGTAGGTGAGGGATGGAATGTAGATGGGCTGGAAAATCGTGAGCTTTCCCGCTACAACGTCCTCAGTACTGCAGACACCCACTGCTCCATCTCACGCTCCATTTTCCCATCACTCGTGAGCAAGACCCTGAGATACTTTCTAGACTTTCTATCTTCACTTGGGGCAGCAACTCGCTCCCATCCCAGAGGGAGCAGAGAACCACGGCCTCAGACTTGGAGATACTGACTCTCATCCCGGCCGCTTCACACTCTGCAATCCTTGATGACACCCTTTGTTTGTTTTAGAACTTCAGAAGTCGTTGGGAAGTGAGTGGCTGTCGAAATCCAGTATTTGGATGTGTCAGTTTGCATTGATAATTCGATTGTCCACATCGAAACCATCTTCTGTGTCTCATTTACTCTTTTTGTAAAGTGAAATACAATAGATGGTAAGTGGGCCGAGCACTTAGCGTCCGCTGTATCTCATTTACTTTACTCTGTAAGTGGACTGGATGCTCTCACGTCTTTCCTGCGCCTCGTTGGCGAACGGCATACTCAAACAGCACAGCTGGAAAACTGTAAAAGCCACCACTGGACTTCTTCCTCCATTACTTCTCAAATCAGCCATTAACCAGGGCCATGTTCCCTTCACTGTCATCCTTAAACTACCCCCACATGAAGTCTGCTGGATCCTACAGTGCTGCTTGTTGATAACCAAAGACATAAAGAGGATTCCTATTGAAATTTGAACACAACCAGCAGGAAGCCGACCACTACAATGGAGAGAATAAATAATTCACTAAGCACTTAACTATTTCCTGTTGAACTTTCCTCTCTTTCCTCTCCATTTTTTTTTTTTCCTCCACCGCCGTTCATCTCACGTGCCTCAGGCCTGCATTCCACGCTCTCTCGCTCTGCAGCAGGTCTCGCCCGCGGAGACGTGATCCTCTGCGGTTTTTTGTTTTACAGTGTAGCAGACACTAAGTCGCTCACTATGTTGCCGTTTTTATAGACAAATAAGTTCCCCCCCGTTGCAGGCAAAGTTGCTCATAAACAACGCACTGTCTATTACGTGCAACCCAGGGTGGGGCGTCTCCATTTTTTTATGAGTTCTGCTTACGTGTGTCAACAATGAATTCAGTGTTTTTAAAGTGTGTTTATAGCCAACTCTTAAAGAATAGATGGAATTAATCCGAGTCCATCAAGCTTTTATAATAATAGAATCGTTTTTACCGTCTGAGTGAAGACGGCAAAATGAACTTTTGTCATCTTTTATCGATGACCGTAGGGAAATTTGTTCTGTCCAGTCAACTGGCTCCACGCCTGATGTATCAGTTCATTTTTTTAAACTTTCATCTGAATTTCTCGTCATCTTCACTCGCTGCTCATTTTCTCTAAGAGTAATCACAATTTATGTTCTGGCAAATTCATTATTACAGTCGCACCTCCATTACTCCTAAACTCCACCGGGCACGGATGCATTTCAGAGCTGTGCACGGCCGTTATAGTCAATGTTTCAAACCCCACACAGGGCAGGAAGGCAGCCACAGAATATACATAGAGGATCCAGTCGAATTTTCAAAATAAAATGAAGTAAAAACAGCCAAAGGGAAATAATTTAGCTACGTAGCATATTAACATATTTCAAATGTGAGGGAAAACAACCAAATCTGAGCAAGTAAACATAGTCTAGCGGGCAAAACACTTCTCAAACTCTCTCAGTGAGGTTTGAAGTCACGTGGAGGACAGACCGAAACAGCACAGCGGCCGCGGCGAAACAGAGACGTGCCCGGTGAGGTTTTGGGGTTAGAAGTTATTTTACTTACCTTACCTAAAATAGCAATTTCTTGAAACCTCGTACATTTACATCTATCTATTGAAAAGACTGACTTGACTGAAAAGAGACGCTTGTTAGTTAGTTTCAATGCTTCTGGAACAAGCATAGTATCCTGTTGTCGTGTGTGTAGTGTACTGTATGTATTGTGACGCTTTCTTGCTGTAACCAAATCTATATTTTTATATTTTTATCGACATGGCTGACGCCTGGTCACCAACTCCACAATATCACCTAATGCCTTTCCCATTAGCCTCAGCTGTACATGTAACATGTAGGGTGTGTGTGCACCTACATGTGTGTAGAGAGCAGGAGCAGATTACAAAGTTTCCTTTAGGACAGGCCGACTCGTGTGAACGCCCTGTCCTGTTTACTGAAGCTGCACACGCACCTTGAGATCAGATTGTCTCCTTGTCTTCTCCCTTTCTTGAACAGCTGGCACGCTGACCTTTCTGACTCTTGTTCCAGTCTTTTTAGCCGGCTCAACAAGTCCACATACGCAGGGCTCGCTCGCCCGCGCACTTTCATTGAGCACCGACTCGCTGAGGGCGAGTTCAGCAGGAGGTGACAGCTGTGGGCGTAACCTTAAGCACAGCCTCCCCTGTATCCTTTCAACCAGAAAGGATACAGGGGGGCGACCAGCTGTCCTAGTATAGATCACACCTGTACTGAACAAGAGCCAGATCAATCGGCCGACCTGTCAGATCTGGACAAGCTCACGTGTCAGCGATCATCAGTTGTGTTGTAGCAACTGGGATCCCGGTGATTTCCCGCTGGAATATACAGACAGAAGAGTGGCTATCCCACAAATAAAGAAAAACACTGTTTACACTGATAAAAACGTAGTTTATTCAAAGGCATTTCTTCAAAAACCGCCAAGGATGTCTCTGGTAGATCTCAAGGTGATCATATTTGCCATGCCATCATATTTACGGTACATTTTGCAGCTAGAGAGCAGATATTCAGAGAAATCTGTTGATTTTCATGCTGATTTAGAATTATGACGGAGCTGGTGTCTGTTTGTTGTCAGACTCGTTGAGTTTTAATGAAAGATGCCAGATGTACCAGCATCTGTATGATATATAAAGTCTATGAGGGCCATCAGTTAACATGTGTGTTGCGTACATTTATCAGTGTGTTTTTTTGCTAAAGGCACACCTCTGGTGTGTGCGTTTGTATTTGCTCATTGTGTAATCAAGCTTTGAGAGTATCCAGCGACTGGACGAAGGCGTCCGGGGACTCTGCTCTGCCACAGGATTGTGTAAGTGTGTGTGTGAGGCTTTGTGCAAGAGTCATTTAGACTGGAGTGCTTTAAACGTTCCCCGAGGCCGGGATTTAAATCCTTCAAGAAACATATTTACTTTCTAAATCCTTCACTGTTTATTCTTTTTCTGATTTTTAGGGATTCCCTGATTCATTTTCTTCGCCACGCATCCTTTGTGTCAACTTAAAGAAACACGCAGAGTAAGAAAGAATAACATAACTTAATGTATTCTCACCGTGATGTTCAGGGGAACCTTAATTGCTTAATCGGTGAACTCCTCACGCTGTAATCTGTGAGCGATCGTGACGTTGTAGTGCGACACGGTGAGGCTCAGGGGAGTGTGTGTGTGTGTGTGTGTGTGTGTGTGTGTGTGTAGATCTCTGTGGGACTGTTGCAGTTTACAACAGAGGAGAGAAACCTCGCCCTTTATGGAAGTGTAACCACACTTTACTGTTTATCAGGCTGCCCCTGCTGCTGCGTTTCACTGTGTTTTTTAAAGGGAGCCGGGAACCAACAAGTAAAAACAGAGTGTCGCGAACGATCTGGTTTCCAGCCCTTCTCTGTCCGCCGCATCTCTAAAAAAAAAGGAGTCGTAAAAAATCTAAATGCCGGCCATAAAGAACAATTGAAATTGTGTGTGAAATGTTTTGCAGGTGTGTGTGTGTGAGAGCACACAGACAGGAAGGCTGAAAAACATAAAATGTTTTCACTATGAGGTTTCTGAGTCCATGACTAGTAAGATTCAGTCTAAGAGACATTACAACCGATGACATCACCGCCTCATAACTCTGGACGGCAGCAGGCCGGCAGCTGGGGGAGAGCGAGAGGGACGGATGGCCCGTCTCGGGGTGGAGGAGTTGGACGCCCGAGAGCCTGTGCATGACTATAACAGAGCACTTGTGTTCACTGTACTCTCTCTTTCACCCTGTTCATTTTCTTTCTCCTCATGATGTCATTTCCATGCTGAGCCAGACTTCCAGCGAACTCTAGGGGGAACGGGAACAGGGGTGGAGGTGGGGTAGGGAGGGTTGCGGAGAGCTGAATAGGGAGTAGGAGGAGACGGAGAACCAGCCCCCAGTGTGCATGATAAACAGCTGAGCCGCGGGGAGCTGCGATGGTGTCTGGAGGGGGACCGTCTGTATCGATCGCGGACGGTGACTCATTGTGCTGATGTCACTGCTTCTCAACTCTGTGCTCCGCAGCTGTAAACTCGCACATAGTCCTTTTGGGCCTGTTCAAGGTGGGGAGGATTGCATGAGAGAGAGAGATGGTCCAGTATTGTAATGTTAGATGTTTTCCAAGGAATACGGGGGGGAAACGAGGTCAGACAGATTTTTGTGAGACTAAAGTCAAAAGGAGAATGCTGCGCAATCAAAATCCCACAAAGTGAAACCGTGCCAGGGATAACACCCTGGCTAAAAGAGGCATGTTCAGCCTCGGGGTGCAAAAAAAAAACAAAACACACACACACACACACTGCCAGCTTTACCTGTGCTATTTAGACTCTAGTTACACTGAAGCAGCACAGCATCCCCTGTGGCTATGCTACACAGTATTGATCCAGACAGCCGTTGAAATGAGCAAGTCACTAGTCTGACTCTGATAAACTCAGACGATTCCTTCCTCAATCCTGCCCCTGCTGACTTGCTGATGTTTCGTCTCTTTACTCTTAACAGAAAGGCAGAACTCCTTGTGGTGCGATGAGTGAATAAAACTCATACTTTGTGTTAGAGTTGTGTTGTATTTTAACAAAGTGGGTTTATTTACGTAGAAAAAGCTGTTTGGATGTCAGGAGCGAGGTTCAAATGCAGGTTAAAGGTGACACAGTTGTCACAGTTACTCATTTTTAACGAATCAGCCATGCCTCATTAGTAATCTCTAAAACAGCCAGTGTTGATTCAACACCGGAGATAAGATGCCGTGTAAAACAAGAGCCCGAGGGGGTCATGCATGCCTCGTATCGGCAGGAAGCTCCACTTGGAAGCGTTCTCGTCAACATTTTTAACGAGGTCGACGTCCTCGTCTGCCTCAGCAAACTTTGGCTTTCGCTCGGAGTAGAAGGGGATGATGGAGGATTAGGGCCTGAGAGAAAGAGAACAGTAGGGGCGGGTATGTGCGAGGCATGTGGATCGATTGCAGATGAAAGCGCCGCCCCCGGCTGGATGTCCAGTTTTTCAGAAAAGGCTCGCCTCTGCTGTCAGTCGCTGTGTTTTGTTTTGTTTTTTTTGTTTTTTTTTATGCTGATGGTCGTGGAATGTCAGATCCCGCCGTCATCGAGCTGAGGGGTGATTGCGGCAGATAGAAGTGTAATTTTGTGGCTGATAAAACCCAGCGCTTCCTGTCGACTCACGCTCTTGTTATTTGTATTTATCTCCTGATTCAGTTTGGTGTGGAGATGTGTGGGGGAGATAGGTGAAAGGAGACTGAGTGAGCGACTGAGTGAGTGAGCTGGGATTACTCTCCTCTCCTCAGATACAATCAGCGCTCTCTACAGTGAACAAGTGGTATTCTGCTGAAATTACTCTGCTATTATGAAGCATCTCTAAATTATTTCCATTTTCATCCGAGCACTAACTAGAGTATTTTATTCTAACCCTGCTCTTGTGTGCGCTCACACATCTGTGCACATAATGGGCCGCTGGAAGAGGCCCGTCCCTCTATCTCTGTCTCTCTGCTAGGGGTATGGCTCAGGGTGGCCTCAGCGTGTCATCGAGCCACCTTTTTAAGCACCGCCCACAAAATCCTGTATCTTTGCCGGCGTTGAGCCCTTCAACTCAGATGAGTGGCATCGGGTGATAGTGACACTTCAGTGTGCTTGTGCCATCTGTTTCTATCTAATTTCTATTCCACCCCACCTCTCCTCCTCCTCCTCCTCGACTCGGCTTGACCACTCAACTACTCTCTGTTTTTCTCCTCTGTCCACAGACTCGCAACGGTCCCATCTGTCCTCCTTCACCATGAAACTGATGGACAAGTTCCACTCTCCCAAGATCAAGAGGACTCCATCCAAGAAGGGCAAGCAACTGCAGCCCGAGCCAGCAGCCAAGAGTACAGAGAAACCTGCAAACAAGGTGTGTGTGTGTGTGTGTGCGCCTGAGAATATATGTGTGTATTGTGGGAAATCCACCTCTTTCCCACCTCTTCTGTGTGTTTTTGTTTGCCTATTTGCGAGACGATTGTCTTCCTGTCTTGTATTTTGGGTTCCCGCACTCCATTGTGTCTGTGTGTGTGTCTGTGTGTGTGTGTGAGAGTTCCCCCCGCTGGTTCCCACAGCTTCCCAGTTGCTGTGGCGGCTGGCTACACTACAGCAGGTGTCTAAACCTATAAAGACGTGAATGGAACTGGGCCACTTCCTGAATGAACTCCTCCGCTCCCCTCTCAAGGCTTTCGGTGTAATGAGTATATTCCCCAGCAGCCCGCTGTGAAAAGAAGCTGAAAGAGCCAGTCGCCGTACTACAGAGATGGCTCCAAGCCACTTTGCTTGATAGATAGAGCTCTAAAATGAATCGCAGGGAATAATAGAAGCACAGAGAGCTCAGACTGTCGTCCTGTTGCGACGGTCCAAATGCTAAATGGGCTTTTTTTTTTGTGATTTCATGAATTGCAGTTTAGGTACGACTCTAAGGTGCTGCTCTGTTTTTTTTGTGTGTTTTTTTTTTTAGAAGGTGAGTCGGCTGGAGGAGCACGAGAAGGAGGTGGTCAGCGCCCTGCGTTACTTCAAGACAATCGTGGACAAAATGGTGGTGGAGAAGAAGGTGCTGGAGATGCTGCCCGGCTCGGCCAGCAAGGTGCTCGAAGCCATCCTGCCTCTGGTTCAGGTAGAGGCTCGGATACAACACAGGTGAGTGAAATCCTGTCATTAAAACGCATTTAAATTCTCGATTTCTATGATTTCTAGCAGCTGAAACATCTGTGTATGTCTTTCGAGGCTTCTAAAATACTTTTAAGTCCCTGGACTGGAACCTTTTCAGACTTTTTATTCACCAAAACGGTCATTACAGTAAAGACTTCCTCTCTGATTGCTGCCCTTTGCTTCTCCTTTTTCCCCACCATAGATGTAATAGTTCACCACGCGCCCGTCCGTCGGCTCATTCCTGCCTCTTGACGTAACTTATAATGCAGCTGGTATGCACGCAGGACGTGTTCGAACCTGAGCGATGCAGACTGCCGCTCACCGAGCAGCTCGTGAAGATTATAACATGTTGTGAGAGACAACATCCCTTACCTCGAGGCTTCCTGTGCGTGATGCCCAAAGCCTTTAAAACTGCATTCATGCGTCACTCGCTGTTGATGTTATGATCAGACCTTTCGGAGGAAGTCGGATTAATTTCAGTTTTCGGACATATTAATTAATAGAATGAGTCACCTCTGGGTGAAAACAAAACCATTTTTGTGAACCTTGGATTGTCGAGACATGTTCGAACTTCTCTGTCTTTGTCTTTGTGCCCCCCCCTCTTCCTCCTCATACATCGGTACAGATGAAGGTATGGAGGTCAGAGGTGACAGATTTTGTATCTCTGTGTTTAGAAGCGATTGATGGATTGAGGTGCAGCCATCTCCGGGGATTTGACCTCAGTCTGATAGAATCAAACCCCAAATAGATCACAGTAGAGATTTGTTTTTCTTTTGGCAAATAAGCTGCTCGACATCAAGTTACCATTGTGTGACAAACACAGATATGTGGTCAGATAAGTAGGTCAGCAGTGGGTGTAACTCCTACCTGCTCCGTCTTGGCACACACCTTAAGTTGATTAAAGTGCTGATTTGCCAAAAGGTTTGTGTTATGATATCGCCTCATACTAACAGCTACTATTCCTACTTAGTTTTAATATAACCCTCCACCCCTTAGCCTGTGTAATCTTTCTAGGTCAAACCTCTCCACCCGTCCTACTGCTCCACCATCCCTCAAATCCTTCCACTAACCCCTGTAGCTACAGTCGTCTCCCTCTCACCGTAGGGCCCCTAAAGCTGTGCAGACACAGTGGATGGATATTCCCCGCACTGTGAATCGGCCTCAGCGTGTCAGCACAGGCCCGTGCCACACCTTAGTGTCGGGCCTGAACGCACCATTCACTGCAGGCAGAAACAACACCCCGCTTCAGCCGTGTGGTTACACATTCTTCTGTCTGCACTAGCCAGCTTATTCCCAAAATCTTACTTCCTCAACAAATACCCCCTTAAATATGTAGTTTGATAGATGGAAGTGTATCTGTATCAGTGTAAAATGATTTCACATCCCTCTCTCATGTTTCCCTTTCTGCCCCTCTGCTTTCTATTTCATCTCCTTTTCTTCTTCTTTCATTTCCTTTTCCCTTAAATCCTCTTGACTTCCCCCCGTTCCAATGTTGCCTTCTCCTCCTACCATCACCTCAACCCCATTCTCACGCCTTTTCAACAGTTCGGCGCTGTCTTCGTGCCATAACCGCGTGTACCAGAGTCTTGCCAACCTTATCCGTTGGGCCGACCAGGTGATGCTGGATGGCATCGACTTGGAGGACAAGGAAAACGTGGCGTCTGTCACCAGTGTCATCAAAGCAGTGCTGGACGGAGTAAAGGTACGCCCCTTTGTCGTAGTGGAAATGTGTCTTTGCTACGTCCTCCCGCTGTGCCCGCTAACACCAGCTGTGTTGTCTCTCTCCAAACAGGAACTGGTGAAGCTGACCATAGAGAAACAGGAGCAACCGTCACCCACCACCCCTAACAAACCGGCGCCACCTGCTACTACCACGGCGGAGAGGTGCGCCCTCCAGAATACAAACACACTCATTCAGACGGCTCAGAGGAGTTCATTCACTCAAACAGCTTTTATCTGTGTTAGCAGCATGTCATCGGAGATGCCCTTGATAGATCGGGAGCAGGAGGTCTCGAGTAAGACTGCTCCGGCAGCTACTCCCGCGGAGGCTGCCTCCGACATACCAGATGAGGATGTAGCCCCTCCCAAACCCCCCCTTCCTGAAGCTAAAATGGTGGAGCTCAGGTGAGGACGGCACGCACATGACTTCATTTCTCAAACAATAGTCCTTCACTGAAGCTGGGGAAGTGCCGGTACTTCACCATTCATGGAAGTCCTGTAGTCATAGAGGTGTCCTCTCATCTTTGCGAGACCGAATATGAGTTTGTTTCCTTTTTTTTGTTTCTGTTTTGTCTCCACCCAAAGACGAGCACAGATGAAGCCGGGGGCGATGACGTGACCGCAAAAGAAATATCGTGACCTCTTGAATGATTGTGACAAAAGCAGAAGTGGCTTCTAAATTATTTTTAAACATTTGTGTCATGTTTCACAAATAACAAAATGAGGAATTAAGACAAAAGGCTTTTTAGGATGTGGGCATGTGAGGGGGAGTTCTGTATTTTGCTTTCAATTTCACTGATTCTTGAAAATCCCCCCCCCAAAAAAAGTCTTTTCCCACGCAGTCCAGCCGCAGAAGCATCGATCCAAACGCTCTTTAAAATCTTTAATTGCTTTCACACCTTCGGCTTTCAATAGAGTACACTTTGGTTTGGTTTGTTGCTCTGTCTCCTCCTGTCTTACTCTTTCTGCTGTCTCTCTCAATGTGTTTCATCTTTGGTTTCCCTTTTGGATTCTGGGAACAGAGCACAGTTGAGTGCTGACGCTGGCCAAAGGAGACCCTCTCAGAAGGAGAAGTATGTTAGCCCATAGGATCATCTGTCTCCATTATAACATCCTACCCCAGACCCCTCCCCAACCCTCATAAAGCTTCTGGATTGGATGAAAGTGTTTCTTGACTTGCATGGTTGCATCACTCCCACTGTTTTGTTTTTGTGTCCTGGACGATCCCCTGAAGAGTTCGCCATCCAATCAGAAGGCCGTCCAGTGCATGAGAGTGTGTGACTGACCCCGTGCAGTGTCTTTTTCCGCTGGCCCTCCATATCATGGCGCCTTCTGTTCCACACTTCGTCCCCATTTTGACCTGGTATTAACTCGCTGAAAGAAAACTAGGATTGACAAGCAGGACTGCTTCATGTCATAGCTGAGAGAAGCTAACATGAAACACCCTCAGTGATGTGTGTGTTCATGTATTCATACATGGATTTGTGTGTGCATACATGTCTGAGAAAGCTGTGTTTTGCGTGCTTGCCTTATTGTCCATGTTGACTTTGCCTCCAGGCGCTGCTGTTATTTTACTCTGCTGTCTCTGTTCATGTCGATAGCCCTCCACCAGCACTTCCCCCAAAGAAGCGTCAGTCAGCACCTTCGCCTACACGGGTCGCAGTGGTCGCCCCAATGAGCCGTGGCTCCAGCTTGCCCTGCAGCGTCCACAAACAGGTGAGGGATTGTGGTCCATTACTAGGTGGGGGGCAACCTCATCAGCATAACATACAGGAAATAAACTAACCATTAAGGGAAAAAAAGGAGTGCAAACAGTCCGTCTCTGTGTCTGTGCAGCAGCAGGACTACGAGCAGGAGTTCCTCCAGAGGCGTTTCTCCGGCGGGAGCCAGTCCTACGGGGGCGACTCTCCCCGCCTGTCTCCGTGCAGCAGCATGGGGAAGCTTAGCAAGTCCGACGAGCAGCTCTCCTCCATGGAGCAGGACAGTGGACAGTGTTCTCGTAACACCAGCTGTGAGACGCTCGGTAAGACTGCAGAGACGATCTGAAGGGAAATGACCAATATTAAAGGTCCATGTGTCACATTAAAGGAGATCTACTCACACAGATGGAATAAAATATTCATAACTATGTTTTCATCATCTGGCAATATGAATTGTTTATGTTTATGTTACCTTTGAATGACCTTTACATGTACAATGGGAGTAGTTCCTCTTCCGTGCACGTTAAATCACAAACCGAACACTGGCTCTACATAGGATGAGCACAAGTTTTCCACAGCTGTTTGTCCTTTATGCTTGAAATAAGAGGGTGAGGTTAGAGGTATTCAGTCACCGCTAGATGCCCGCTCAGTTTTAAACACTGGAACACTGAAAATTCTGAACTGTAACCAGCTTTTGTCGGCTGAAAAACTTGCCACACTGCATCCTTTTATTAATAGCCTAATTAATGTTCATGACATAAATAATTAAATGTATCTGACGCATTGAAAGTCCTGCTTACGTCCACAAATACTAAAGATCCCCTCGTGCAACCATTAAAGAGACTTTCCTGCCTCTAACGCGATCAGCCGTCTCTCCAGAGACGAGTCATCGCTCTGCTGATCTCGTCGAACTACAAAAACTCACGGCCCATTTGCGGTCGTAGAGTGGCTTCACAGAGCGATGTTTCTTTTCACTCTCAGACCGCACGCAGGCGCCAGGTTGCAAAACAGTACACTGACCACACAACACACAAAAAGTTTCCCTATATGCTGTAACCATAACAGAATTAGTTATCTCCAGCTAATGTAGTGTAGTGTGTTACTTTAAACGTGGTATTGAATCTGAACTTTTTCTTTTCCTTTTCAGACAACACAGAGAATTACGACCCGGATTATGACTTCCTCCACCAGGACTTGTCAGTTGGAGATAATCTACCCCCGATACCGGTAGGAGGGTGCCTGAGCCCTCTGCCTGAGTCTCACAGCGAGTCCTCTTCCCCAGTCCCCGGACAGCATCCCTCGCATCCCCGCTTCAGTGCCCCTCCGCCCCAGCAGCCGCCTGAATACTGGACCCCGCAGCCTAATCACCCCAATCCCTTACATTCGTTGCGCATCAGCGCGCCCCCGGCCCTGCCCCAGAAGAAGCGACGCAGCACCCAGACGTCGCCCTTCCCCGACGTAGGGTCCAGGGTGCTGTACGAGCGCTACCCCTCCCAATATGACAACTTGTCAGAAGAGGAGAGGCACCCCACGCCGCCCTTCCCCCTTTTCACGCCCATCTCGCCCATGCCTCAGACAAACGGGGGCGTTTTCGTCGCTCAGTACATCGCCAGCGAGAATGCGGATGTCCCCGCCAGCCCACCGCCACTACCAGAGAAGAAAAGCAGACACAGTAAGTGAGCGGGGGGGGGAAAGGGAGGGGATGGGGTGGATGGGTGGGGGGGACATAATTAGGGAGTGATGAAGGCGGGGAGGAAGAAAGACCTCTAAACAAGATGACCGAGTGGAGGGCGCAGAGGAAAAGGAGGGGACAAAGAGTCTAATGTAGGGACGAATAAAGGAAGGGACGAGGTTGATTTAGGAAGGGACAGCGCGACACCGGCTGCACTTCGTCATCGGTTCATTGAGACACAGCTCATGTCAAGGAAATCTTCCACTGTGAATGCAGGCAGGAAGTGAATACCAGGATGTGCTACAATGGCTCCGGCTCCTGGGGCACAGAGGGCAACATTTGGTCATTTCCTGACACACCTGCTACATCACTTCCTCCCAGGCTACTGTATTATGTCACTCCTCTGTCTGTTAACACTTTATGTGTGACTACACGCATGTATGACTTCATGTGGTAAGTAAAGAGACATCATTTTCACAGAAGTTCACTTCAGTGGTTTTTCTGGTTAATGCTACTCACACTGTAAATATAGTTCTGTTCCTCTTTTGTGGCTCTTTGGTCAATTCTGAGGAAATGATGTCATGACGGTGTCATCGGGTTGATCTCATATCAGGCTTGGGAATTTTTTTTTTAGCAGAAAGTCTTGTTTCACACGTACTAAATTAACACCAGACACAGAGGGCCTGATGAAAGGTGTTTCCGGTTGCATCGTGGGGAGCGTAGGATCGTGCTTTGTTGTTGCAGTAACTACAATAATAACTGCAATAACTACATCATGGATTGCCTCATTGATGAGAAGTCTTAACTCTAATGTCCGTCTCCCTCCTTCAGTCCTCCAGTACATGCAGTTTGTCGAAGACTACTCCGAGCCGCAGCCCTCCGTGTTCTACCAAATGCCGCAGAGCGAGAGCATCTACGAGCAGCGCAACAAGCGCTTCCAGGAGGTCTACGGCATCAACGACTCCTTCAGCAGCACCGACTCGGTCCACGAGCCGCTGCAGCCTCCGGCGTTGCCCCCGAAACAAAGGCAACTGGTAAGAGAGCTCTGACGAGAACCAAACAACGCTTTAATACTGCTGAAATGTCTTTTTTTTGCAAGAAATAGTTGGGTTAACTAATTTGGAGTGTGTAAGCAAAGCTGTAATTTAAATTCCTGGACTTGTTCAGCTCATCTTCCACAAACTTAGACCCAAACTTTGAGCCCGTGGAGCCTTTACTGATAACACTATTAATTCATGAGGTTATAGCGAGAATCACGTAGTAAAGAGTGTGACGCTGTTAACTGCCACAGGTGAACAATATAAACAACCTTCAGCATCAGAGCTCTGTGCTCATCCCGATGTCTTCATGCTGGATGGGAAGGAAAGAATGCAGATCGCATTCTGGGGCTAAAGTACATTCCAGCGGTAATCCTCATCAATTTTCTCGCGAGTCTCCTCCTATCTTGTTATCTCTCTCACCTCTTCCCTCCCTCCTCCTTACTCTCTCTCTCTCTCTCTATCTCCACCCCTACTCAACGTTTTTTGTTTTTTTTTTGTCTCCGAAGCAGACAGTCTGTGTGCAGACGGAGGTGTTTGGTTGTTAGTGGAAGATAAGACCGGCCTTTATCAGATCCAGTCCACTTATCTTAGTCTGGTTCGGTGTCTGGGTTAATTGAGACGCCCGTCTGAGTAAGCGAGCGGGGAGACAATGAGACGCGATAGGGCACACCGTGATGAAGCATGTGAGTTTGAAAAATGATGAACGGTGTGAGTGTCGGGGTCCGACACAACATTATATATTGGTTTCTTTTTTTATGGCTCAGTTAGACTTCCTTTGTGCATCAATCACAAATCAGCAAATGAGGAATAACAAAAGGTGTTTCAGGATGTGGGTGTGTGGGGAGGGGATTTCTGTGTTTTGCTTTCACTTTTACTGATTTTGAGTTCGACAGTCAAAAACAGTTTTCCCTGACAAATCCAACCGCAGAACCTTCAATCCAAAAGCAGATTAGCTGACGCTTTAGAGCTCGATTGCTTATCGTGAATTTCCTCCGGGATCAATAAATCTATAATCTATCTAGTCGTGAACATTTAAGTTTTAAGCCTTTAATGTAACTTGTGTTTTTTTAAAGGAAGATTTCTGGTATATTTCCACCTCCATATTTCCCATAAATGTGGCTGTTGTGACTCGAGGGGTCGTGCTACGTTTTGGGGAAAACAGTGGAAACGAGACTTCTTGCAGAAGAATGTACATTTGGGACGAGTTGCAAGAGATTTCCAAACATCATTTTTACATGAATCATTTAAAATGTTCGTCTCTGTCGAATGTAAACACAGAAAGTAGCACCCTGGAACGGCTAACGGACGGACAAGAAAGGAAAGAACACCTGGTTCAAATATACCAGAATGACAATACGAAACCCTCCTGACACCGCGCGCTCAGTGCCAGATTGTCACACGCGAGACACGCTGTTCTCATAAAGAAACACACTTACCCATTTCTCCCTTACTAACGCGTGCCATGCATATTAGGAGGTGACAAATTGATTTGCGGATCGGCCGAAAGCTTTGAAGTAATGAGGACGGTACATTCTTGGACAGTAAACAGAGAACAGTCGTCTCTGGGGTAAAGCTAAGAAGTACAGTATCATAGCCCAGTAAAGAAAATAGACTTTGTGGCTGAGCGGCAGTCTACCCGGGCCACCTCACAGAGCCTTTCTCCGTTCTCTTTATCCATTGTCCTCTCTCTGCCACCGCAACTGTGTATTCAGAGGCCCAGCTTTTTTATTTTTATCGTCCTTTTGTGTGAGCGTACAGTCGAACTGCACTCATCTCCCTGCTCCCTGCCGCAGGGCCTAATCTGGCCTCATGTTTTTTTGGACTTGATGAGCTCGTGGCCCGGCGGAATAAGCCTGTTTGCCTCCTCTCTCCGTAAACCCGTGTTTCCAGGCTTACACGCTTTGGCGACTTTACACGGCTTTGCAAAAAAAAAAAAAGAAGTCATTTCAGCTGGCTGCTGTGTGGATTTAGAACGCGTCATGAGTTGGCCTGGTTTCTGCAAAGCACTGAGAGTTCGGGACATTTAAAGAAGAGTTTATGCGTGTGTGTGTTTATGTGTGTAACCTGTACGCGTCACATGACCTTGTAGTAATTAGGGCTTTCTAGGAAGAACACAGAAAACAGAGGTAGTCTGTTCAGTATTTCTGTCCACAGACTGTAAGCTGAACCACCAGAATCCTCCTCAGCTTTCACCACTTTGACTTCACTATTCTGCTGCTGAACTTTGATTAAATCTGCTCTAATTCAGTCTTGCTTACTAGTGTAATCAACTGTCCCCTTTTTTTTCTCTTCTCTTTCCTCCCTTAAACACTCCCTTTCCTCTTTCCTAACCCCCCCCGATTTCTCTCACTCCCTTCTCTTTTCTGCCTTTCTTTTCTACCTTTTTTTTTCCTTCCTCTTTTGTTTCCGTCTCAGGCCTCCCACTCTTCCTCCCCCTCTTCCTCCTCCTCCTCCTCTCTCTCCTGCCACCTCCAGCCGTCTGTGGCGGCCATGGAGGAGGCGGGCTCTGGGCTGGGCCTCAGCATGTCCGTTTCTAACTCCTACCTGATTGGACAAGCGTCCTTGACCACACCCACGGTGAGTTCACCCCCTCCCCCTCGTGCTTAAACCCCGCCCACCACCACCACCATCCCTCCACTTCCATTTCTCCACGCCGGTGTGGGTGCTGTGTGGTCCTGGACGGGTTTAAGGGTGGCTTGACCTGTGTGTGTGCTCCATATGTTCTACCTCAGATGAGGCGACCCTCAGGGGTCAGCGCTTTAGTTGCTGTGTGGTCTTTGATTTTCACTCATCCACCCATCCATCCATCCGTGTGTGTGTGTGTGCGTGTGTGTGTGTTCATTTTGACAGTGTGAATTTTGTGGTGAGGCTTTAGATACGCTGTTGTTGTGCTTTGAGTGTCGCCGTGGCTCCGTGCTGCAAAGTTTGTGTGCTTGCGTGTCCCGCTGATGTGTTTTCCTCCACGTGACGGGTAACCGATCGACCCCTTTCCCGTCTTTTCGTGTCCGCAACAGCTCATCCAAACATCACAAGAGACAGTCAGCCCCTTTTGTTGGAGATCAGACGTAACAAAATATCCCTTTGTTGGTCCAACTGGAACGTTTCAAGCATCAACAGGTTCCCGTTAATGAATTAACTCGCGGTTAATCGATACTATATTCCACTCAGTCAGGCCCTGACCCCGCAGCGGACTTGGCTGTGTGCTACAGTGGCTTTTGTTAGTATTTCTTTTTTTCTTTTTGGGAGGGGTTGACCCGTGATGACCTCATGGTGTGCGAGGCACCCTGAGATACATCGTGGATCTCCCTCAGGATATCTCCAGTGGAATGCAGCACCAGATGGACCTGATGGAAAACACATTCCTCCTGTTTTTTTGCTCCTCTTCCTTCCTTCCTCTCTCCTCCTCGTCTTTTTTTTCGATGTTGCAATCCCCACCGTCTCCCCTCTTCACCTTTTTTCGCCCTTGCCGTAACCTCCTCAACCCCCCTGCCCCCCAAAATACACACACACACACACACACGTACACACAACCTCCACACCTCCCGTTTGTCTGTTTTCTGTGGAATGTTTGCATTCCTCAACTCATTGGGCCACTGGGTGTGTGTGTGTGTGTGTGTTGTTGCTGTTAGCCCCGCCAGGATATCCCAACCCTTTAAGGAATAGCGGAGGACGAGGGTTTCTCGGATTTCCAGCTGATCATGCATGAACACGTGCATGCATATTTTGCGTGTATGTGTCAGCCGAGCTGTGTGTGTGTGTGTGTGTGTGTGTGTGTGTGTGTGTGTGTGTGTGGTGTATCAGTGATCCGTGTATGCGCCGCACTTATGCTAGTATGCTGAAACAAGGCTGATATGTGCAACGTGTCACAACAGGTTACCACTACCTCCCCTACAGACAGGCATATCCTCAGCTGGCCACACACACACACACACACACACACACACACGCACACATTGTTAAGACGACTCTTGTTCAAACACATATACATACTCTGCATTGATGCCAGTTTATCTCCATGTTTCCTTGTTGCTGTCGACGTCTGTGGAGCTATTTCTGTCGCCACGGGTTCCAGTTTATTGGGTGTTTGTGTGTTGGTGTGTGTGTGTGTGTGTGTGTGCTTCATGTTCAGGCACATCACTCTCATAGTCCAGGCTTTAATGGAGGTGTTGGAGAATGAGGTGAACCCTTTTTTTCCTCCTCCTCCTCCTCCTCCTTCCCTTTCTTCTATTGTTCAGCTTCTTTTTCTACCTGCTCTGTCTTCACACTTCTCTCTGAGTCTTTATTTATTTCTTCTATTTTTTTTTTCCTTCTATTCTTCTTCTTTTCCCTGCTTTCGTTTCTTTCCACCAATCGCAGAGCTTGGACCAGGTTGCCTTGACCAATGCCACCATACTTGATGGCAGCGGGGGCGGGCCCAACGGTTCCCTGGCTGGCTCAATGGGCTCTGTGGCTGTCTGTCTTCCTTCTGAGTCTTCTCTCACTGACTCTCTCCACACCTCAGCGGTGAGCTTTACAAAGGATAGGACAAAGCAGGATATTTAATATTAATCATGTGACCCCCTCCTCCTCCTCCTCCTCCTCCTCCTGGCAGCAGTCCGGCGTTCAGATGATAATATAGTGACTCATTCACTCGGTGGCATCTTGTTGTCATGATCACTGCCCACAAACTGTCTGCTGTCTGATTACCGGTCTTAAAAGAATCCCAGTAGAGCATGTTGCACTGCATGTTCTTTTCGCCAGTAAATACTACTCTACCTTCACACTCCACGCACTCCAGCGCCACCTGGTGCCATGACGACACACCGCTCCCCCCCCCCCCCCTCTCTCTGCACAACACCAAAAACCTTTCGGCTAGCGAGCTGCTGCCTCTTTTCACATTCACACACACACACACACACACACACTCTGTGCCGCCCTCTCTCGGCTCCCCCCCCTCACGCCTGGGTTTGTGTCCCTCCTCTCTTCCCTTCCCGTAGAGCGAGAGCGCGAATGACGAGGGCGGGGAGGGGGAGTACGTGAACTTGTACTCGTCCAGCCAGGCCAATGGGGAGCTGCCTCTCTCCCTCAGAGTAAGTAAGCTGACCGCCACGGGGTGAAAGGTCAATTCCATTCACACGTCCCATCGCTTCAGGATATGAATCGATTCGAAGCGAGGACGCCCCGTTTGACTGGCAGATATCTTATTGATTCATCTCTTGAAGCGATTGGCGCTGGAATGGAATGTGAACGGAGCCAAACCTGAGCGAGCATGACTTCAGGTCCCTCGGGTTCGCCTGCAAAAGGGACTCCTGTGCTGTGGTTGGTGTCTGTGGAGAGTGATGTCCATCCATCCTATCTATCTGTGTGTTGTTCTGACCGCCTTGGCTTCAGATGACCGCCGTCTGCTGCGCTTCAACTGTAACGAGCATTTAACCTTGTTCCAGTCTAACACCTGACATGTGGTTGGATTCTCTACGGTTCACTGGTTTTCAATTTTCCAATAACATCCCCCCCCATAACAGCTTATGTACACTTGTGCATGTGTGAACCGTACACGTGTGTGTGTGTGTGGTTCTGTTTGTATTCTCTTGGGCCAGTTTGGGTCGTGTGTTAACTGTCAGAGCGAGAGTCAAAGAGACGAGATGTGCGAGTGTGTTCGTAGTTTGGTGAAGTTTCAGTGTGTGTGGCTTCTCTCCTCTCTCCTGGTGTCTTTCTGTCGGGTCATCCATCATCTCGAAACTCTAATCCAAGTCAGCACTAATCAGGATAACAATCCTTCGTACACACACAGTGATCCAGACGTTCGTACAAAGCCATAACCCAAGTGTGTAGCATGCACCCGGTGCTTCATACGACCTCCATCGCCCTCCCTGTCACTGCATGGAACCGTTCATCGATGACGTTCCATGTCATCTACAGCGCAGGTGTTGATTATCGCTTTTTCCCTCCGTTGATTAGGAAACGATCACAGCTGACGATGTACTTCAAGACCCTGCCCCTCAGATGCCATCCAGCAACAGCAAAGAGGCGATGGACAAGGAAAGGTACGGGTCGTCATGTCCGCATCGTATAAGACAGACGAGTTTTTAAAGCCTAAAGACTAAAGTCATGACTATTAATCTTTATAGTGCATTAGTCTGTATATAGTGAATACAGTACATACTTAGAACCTGATTAGAATTAGTCACAATTGTTTTATCGAATAATCTGCTGCCATTTTTTACTGTAAAATCGTTGGAAATTTATGAAAACCCTGCACTTTTATCTTCTAGAGTCCAAGATAATACGTTTACATAGTTTGTTTTATACAACCTACAGCCCAAAACTCAAAAATATTAAAATTTACTATCATATATGACCAGAAAAACTCAGATATTATCACAAATTTACTATCATATATGACCAGAAAAACTCAGATATTATCACATCTGAGAAGCTGAAACTGTCACAATTCTCCCAGTTTATCTTGAGAAATGACTAAAACTATGAATTGATGTTTAAAATAGTCGCCTGTTAATCTTTGGGACTCAGCTATGGTCGTTGGTTTTTCTGTGCTGATGACCGTTTTGTGTTGTTGCAGGAGGCAGAAGTCGACAGAGTCGGCCGGGAGCGACGAGGAAGACGTGGACGAGCTCTCCCTCGTAGACCACAAGGAGATCATGAGCAGGATAACACTAAAGCAAGAGGTGAGATAACATCCATCGTGCACTCGGACAGAGCGGTGCAGCACCGGCATACAAAGCACATTTTATCCTGTTAGTCCAGCGCGGGCTAAAGGTCACCGTGAGTCGCTCAGATGTGAAATCAGATCCTGAGATCCAACACCGATAGCCATCGCTGCCCTCTGGAGTCAACACTCCGATACTGCAGGGCTGAAATTGAGAAACCGCCCTCCTCCCACGCCTCCTCCTCCTCCTCCTCCTTTGTCCTGTGTGGTGCAGTCTGATAGACAGATGTGTGGAAATGCTGCTCGCCACTCTGCAAGGTTAGGGGCAATGTGACAGCAGTGATTTACAGGAAAGGGGATGGGGAGAGATCACAAGTGGGAAGAGAGGAAGATTCACAGCCCGTGATGACATGTCGAGCTGTTTACAGAAGACATATTGCAGTGGTGGTGATTTTATCACACACAGGGTCTGACTTTTTCTTCGTCATCAGAGGAGCTGGTGCAGGACAGGGAGAGGTGGGGGCCTTTCAGAGAGAGAGGGAGAGAGGGAGGAAAGGGAAGGTGCAGGCTACATTTTGGGCTAGACGGCATCACCCCACATCAACTCTCACCACTGTCTCCTCCACTCCTCTCCGCCTTTCTGCCTTTCTGTCGTTCATTTCGTCTAATAATCCTTTGCGCTCGCTCTCTCCCTAATTTCCCCCAGAACGATGACGGCCCAGACGTTCGTGCTGGATCAGGAGATATTCTATTAGTCCACGCTACAGAAACAGACCGCAAAGGTACAGTACAGAAGACGTTAAGACTCGTGTGTGTGTGTGTGTGTTTATATGCAGTGCAGTATGTTACTGGGCTTCGGGGTCACTGGAACAGCTTTGTTTTGCCAGCTTGAAAGAACTGCAATCATTTTATATTCAAAGACTGATTAATGTTTTATTCGTTAGTTTGTTAGTGTGATTTGAAGAGTTGGTTAGTTAAAAGGGAACTTTAGCCGCACTTCATCTTCACACACGCTGCTTTTCTCTCCACAGATCTTGTTTTGTACTGTGAAGCCTTTCTGACAACGTATAGGACTTTTATAACCCCCGAGGACCTCATTAAGAAGCTACACTACAGATATCCTTTTTCAAATCACTCGACGTGTCGTGAGATCGAGTTGTTCTGTCGGGCAGAAGGTTATTTTCTTCTTTAATATCAAGGAAGGTCTTCTTTATCTCGTTTGTGCTCATTCAGCCTCTTTCACTTTCAGACATTCAGAATAACTGATGCATTCAGTCTAAATTACGGATGAAAATGTCGGAGCTTTCTGTGATATCATGAACTTTACCCTCTGTCCATTCCACTTTACCATCTACATGCTTAAGAATAACAACAGCGAGCATGTTGGCACCAAGAGTTCAGCATCGCAGAGCAGCCGCCATGGCTGTGGACTCATCGATTGCTCTGTGATGACGTGTGTTTGCATGCAGTGAGGCTGAGATCAAATCAGATTGCTAAAAAGGAAAGCACAGTTTCTGTGCCATGACAGTGTTTATTTTATTTTATGCCCCCATAACTTTATTGTTGCTTTAACTAAACACAGCATCTCACAAAATATCAACCTCTCCATGTATCACTATTAGCTGCAGAGAGTTTACATGTGAGAGTAATGTGCTGGATTCACTTTTAATTTCCTAATACTCTCTGTTTGCAGCCACGATTTTGCTCCATAAATTTTTACCTTGCTTTATTATCTTGCTGTCACTTTTTAGTTCCTAATGTACGCATGCGACATGTGCATGAACGTGACTACACAGCAGCTTCTAGTGAAATAAAATAAAACTTAAACTTATTACAATTACATTCCACAGTTTTCATTAAAAATTTTGTAGCATTTTAATAGTATATATTTTTTTAATTACCGGTAATTGATTTTATTGTTAGAATATACTTCACCTCCACGTACCACTAGAGGGGGGTCATTTACCACCACAGTTTAAGAACCAGTGAGCTTTTATTGTGAAAGGATGCACTGTATTTTAAAGGAGCGTTCAAGAGAGTAAACTATGAGTTTAAATATGTTGTTTTATTTTGTAATCCACGCGCAGTACACTCGTTGTCCTTGACCACAGAGCACATACACTAGGTTTTGCCACAGTCCGGACACTTTCAAGAAGCGGGTCAGCAAGAACACGTTCTTCGTGCTGGTCCGCGTGGTGGACGAGCTTTGGTGAGTAGGACTCGACGTTTTCGTCTTAAACATGTGGAAAGAAAATGAATCTTTCCTCGTCATCATTCCCTTCTTCCTCTTTCTCTCTCTTCCAGCCTGGTGGAGCTGACGGAAGACATCTTGAAACAGCTGATGGACCTGGTGTTCACGCTGGTGTGCAACGGCGAGCTCAGCCTCGCCCGCGTGCTCCGCAAAAACATCCTGGACAAGGTGGAGCAGAAGAAGCTGCTGCGCTACACTAACTCCCTCAAGCCGCTCGCTGCCCGAGGGGTCTCTGCAAGGTACCGTGGGAGTTAGAGTCCTTCCCGCTCAGTTTGAGCCCTGACTCTGCACGCAGCTTAAAGTTGAAGACTGATGGTGTTTGTTTGTCCTCACAGGCCTGGAACTCTACACGACTTCCGCAGTCATGAGATTGCCGACCAGCTCACTCTTCTCGATGCTGAACTCTTCTATAAAATTGAGGTACAGTGTTGACGCGACGATTATGTTTGGACACGGAGCTCCACAGTCAATCTAACCCTAACTCCTCTTCCTCTTTAGATTCCCGAGGTGCTGCTTTGGGCGAAGGAGCAGAACGAGGAGAAGAGTCCGAACCTGACTCAGTTCACAGAGCACTTTAACAACATGAGCTATTGGTACGAGCAAAAACCCACAAACTTACCTCCGTCATGAGCTTCCCTCTTACACCATCTAACCCTCATAAACGTTGTCACCACAGGGTCCGCTCTTTGATAATCCAACAAGAGAAAGCCCAAGACCGAGAGAAGCTGCTTCTCAAGTTCATCAAGATAATGAAGGTCAGTCAGAGCTTGAATATAAAAACCATTTCATGTCCTCGTTGTTAAACGCTCTAACACTCACATTTGCCATTGCAGCACTTACGGAAGTTGAATAATTTCAACTCCTACCTGGCAATACTGTCCGCCCTGGACTCTGCCCCCATCAGGAGACTGGAGTGGCAGAAACAGACCTCAGAGGTGGGAGATCTACTCCTGTTCATTATATATAGAGGAGTATAACGATCATGTTCATCACTCATGTCTCGTATCGCACTTCTCTCTCAGGGATTGGAGGAATATTGCACGTTGATTGACAGTTCCTCGTCCTTCAGAGCGTACAGAGCTGCTCTGGCTGAAGTGGAGCCGCCGTGCATCCCGTACTTGTAAGTGAATGAAAGTTTACACACAAGGAAAGATGTGTACACCTGTCCCTTTACACTCGGACAAGAAAAAACAATCAAGTCTGAATAAAAGATAAATACATTTTTTAAAAAAGGGTAACTCGAAAATATGACGACAGTTACCTTGAGTTTGAGAACGATGGAAGACCAAAACACGTCTTCAGGTACTCGCAAATGAAGCTATGAAGTCAGCCAAGCTCTAAAATATCAATAATTTGGATGTCAGTGAACATTTTTTAATCATGTGAGGATTATAAGGAGTTTCTTTGAAGATTTTCTCTCCTGTAAGATAAAAAATCTGCTGATTGGTCGAGGAGCAGCTTTCATTTATCCCAAATAATAATGTACATTTCTTGGCAAAGTAAGTTATAGTAATTAGTATTCTGCTTTTTTTTTTTTTTGGCTAATTGAAATTCAGGTTTATCATTTAATAAATAAAAGCATGGGTTAATGTCAGCTTCCATTTCTAAAACAGATTTTTGTGAATCAGCGACTTAAATCCCAGAACAGATGCAGAAATGTTCCGTCCAAATCTTTAATAAAGTTAAGAGATCATCAAATTCAGTTTTGAGCCGAGAGCCATGACTTGACACGACTCCTCCTCTCCTCCCTCCTTCTCCCTTCCAGGGGTCTCATCCTCCAGGACTTGACCTTCGTCCACCTGGGGAACCCCGACCTCATCGACGGGAAGGTCAACTTCTCCAAACGCTGGCAGCAGTTCAACATCCTGGACAGCATGCGGCGCTTCCAGCAAGTGTAAGTGAATTTCTAGCACGATGAAAGGACGCGCGTAATCCTGATTATATTATTAGAAAGCTTTGTGAACATCAGTTACGGTAATAAATGTCATCGTTTGTTTGCCACCGGCAGGAAATACGACGCTTTGTTTTTTTATTTGAATGTCATAAAACATCGCTGCTGTCCTCGCACCGGCTGTTGTTTTGTTTTTGTTTTTCCCACTAATGAATCGCTGCATTAATCAAACCTCGACCTCCTCCTCTCGTCGCAGGCATTACGATCTGAAGCGCAACGAAGACATCGTCTCGTTCTTCAACGACTTCAGCGACCACCTGGCGGAGGAGGCCCTGTGGGAGCTGTCGCTGAAGATCAAACCCAGGAACATCGTCAGGCGCAAGACGGACCGCGAAGAGAAGACCTAGGCCCCGTGGGCCCCTTCCTGAGACTGACCTCCAACTGTGCTTCATGACACTAACTCCACTTTACTACAGACTGAAAGAAAGACACATGGAAGCTATCCGCTGGAGCTGACGGGACAAACTACAGACGACTGAAGCGTGGCCGAGGTTTACAAAGAGCTCCGCTGCTCTGGGAGATTATAATTGGGATTACTGTGGCTCTGGCGTTTAGATGGGGGACAGAGAGAGATGAAATGGGGGAGGAAGCCCGGTGCCAAGGAGGGGTGAGGAGTCACACAGAGCGGACAGGGAGGACGCTACGGGAAAATAACCAAAGTCTGCTCCCTGGGCTCTCTGTTTTAGAGTGGAGCTTGTTGCGTGTGCGTGAGATTAAGCTGAATGGTCCATTACTCTCCCGAGTTGCTCCTTCCTCTTCCTCTTTTATGTATGTGCCATTTCGTTGGTCATCTTCTAGCGAAACCCTCACGAAGTCCCCCCCCTCCCTCGAGTACGTGGAACCTCAAACGAGAGGAGCCGCCTCGCCCTTGAACTGTGACGTCAACGCGCAGGCTCGCCGATCGAGGAGGGAGGTGGGGAGCGTGACGGAGGGGGTGGATCTGGACTTGAAGAGAGGATGACCGTTTAAAAAAAGAGACTGAGAGTTTTGTTTTGAAACATTTTGTGTAAGAATCATGTATGGTTATGAAATGTATTATATACAGTTGCTCCTTTTGTTCTTAAAAAGGATGTTTAATGCTTATGAGAAGAGCTTAGCTTCTCCCCCCCCCCAAAAAAGTGCCATACGTATTATGTGCACTAAAAAAAAGCAAAGCAAAAACAACGACAAAAAAGATAAAATTACTAAAGATGCTGTGATCTATGTATGTCATACTGAAATCATCGTGTGCCGTGTTCAGGTGTAGAGAACCATCGGGCAGTCACAATCACGTCCCCGTCCCCTCCACAGTCATGTCGGTGTGTGTGAATGATTGTTTGCGTGCGACTGGAAAAAAAAAGAAAAAAAGTCCTCTGTGACTTTTTGTGTGTTTGTCATTCCAAAAATGTGCTGTAGTAAAAATCATTCTGATTCCTCTTTTTTTTTTTTGTTTTTGTTTGGGATAATGGTCAAAAACCAACACATCACACTGTGCTATCAAACTCCAATAAAACAAACAGCTCTGTTTCTATACGCACTGTGTCAGCGATCAATCAAAAATATTCAATTTCTCTTTGCTCATCATCACTTTAACACTCCACCTTGTCCCCGAACCAGAACCAGACCGAGACAAGAGGCCTTTCAGCACGGTCAAGTGTTTCCAAGTTGCTGATTTATAGAAGTGGAAGTAAGATTTAGTCACCCACAGCAGGAAGGACACTTCGACATGCAGACTTGAACCACCGATCATCTGATGAGTGGATGGACCCGCTCGACCTCCTGAGCTCACTGGACTTCTCTGAGAAGTCAGACGTGAATCAAGCGCCACTAAAACTAATTCTTCTGTTCAGGAATGCAGGTAAAGAACTACAATTTGACATCTTAAATCAAGAAATAATAATGTTCTTTAATATTTTTGATGTAAATTTGAAGATTCCTGGATAACAATAATTACATTTTAGCATTTAAAAATATCATTTTGGTTAGATACTGGTATATTAACCATTACAGAAACATAAAAAATGATTTTGGTGGTTACCAGTGCTGTTGATTTCAAGCTTTATTTGACAGAGACAGCTGAAGAGTGACGGGGAACGACATGCAGCAAGGAGCCGCAGGTCGGATTCGAACCCTGGAAGGACCGAGCCTTCGTACACGGGACGCTCTACCGACTGAGCTAAAAAGATGTCGAGGTTCAAATAACGCTTTAAAACCTTGTAATAGAATTTCAATTTATTGTTGTACAGAATGGTCAGTGGAAAATAAACTTAAATTAAAAAAAATAATAAGGCATGTATTCAGCTGGAGATACTCAAAAAAGGAAGCACTCGATCAAGGTGTGACACTACCAAACCACGCAGCCCACTCGGGCTGAATTAAATAAGTTAGTACGAGATAAAAAGCAACGAGACATTTAAAAAAAACTGATGAGTATTAATATAATTTAAATATAATAATCTCAATTTAAGCGACAAAGAAGCGGATATAAATAGACCAAAGTGCAAAAAAGCCTGAAGGAAACGACCATTTAAAAACACCCTCCGTGTCGGTAACAGGCCGTCTAACCACAGTCAACACTGAAAAAAAAATCAAACCCTATCATGGAAGACTGTTACATAAATCAGTATGTTGGTGTACTACAGTGATTACTGTAAAATGACGGAGAGGTTGCAGCACTGTGTGATTGATTATCTTATTTTTTAAAATGCTGCAGAGAGGGTGAGATCGGCATCACAGTTGCTGACCCGTCCGGCACAAATCAGTAGCAGCAATCCCAAAAAAAATAAAAATTAAAAAGCTTGTACAGTCTGGAACGTGCTTGTCCTCCCGCACACACACACACACACACACAGAGTCTCAGTGAGGCCGACAGCTCGGCTCCAGCAGGACCCTCTTTCCCGGAGGGTTGGCGGATCCGTTCTGCAGCTCGCTCTGCTCGGAAATGGCCCGCTTTAAGGTCCGACCGTTCATGGAGCTGCGCTGCCACTTGCAGATGTCGCCGTTCAGGATGTCTTGGATGTGCTGGACGATGAGGTTGATGGCCACTGGGGTGAGAGACGGGAAGATTTGTGAAGCGTTCGTACTGGAGAGACTCGCAGAAAAACAACTTTAAAAACACTCACCCATGTTGTCGACTCCTCTTGGAATGATGACGTCTACGTACTTCTTTGTCTAAGAGAGACACACATCTTTAATAAACTTTTAACAGGAGCGTTGTAGAGGATGAGCCGATGACACTTACAGGCAAACAAAACTCTTCAAAAGCAGGCTTGACAAACGTCGTGTACTGAGTGAGGATCTGCTCCAGGTCTCTCCCTCGGTTCATGTCTCGCAGAACTACGGAGAAAAATCACGTCAGACTTATCGATGCGCTGCGGCACCGCGTGGAATTATCGTTACAGTACGTGGGAGACGTCGGTACCTCTGCGAGACAGCCTGACGTCTGAATCCGTGTCCACGAAGAGCTTCATGTGAAACATGTCGCGAACTTTCTGCGGGTAGAAGACCAGGATGCCCTCGAAGAGGACGACGTCCGCTGGGTAGACCGTGATCCTCTCGTCCAACCTGAGAACACGCACGCAGATGTTTTTAATCACAGAGTGATGATATTAAATAAAAATATCAGATGGAAAAGACGTGAAATGTTTCGTCCTACCTGGAATGAGTGACGAAGTCGTACGTCGGCACTTCCACCACGCGTCCCTCCACGATGTCCTTCAAGGTTTTGTACATTAACTCGTTGTCGAACGCCTCTGCGAGATTATTAAACAGATCGTCAATGCAGAGCATGTTAAAGTTTTTTAAACTTCCCTGTTGATGTCATTTATCTTTGAAGCTGAAATTTCTCGACCAAAGTTTCAGGCTCCTCTCTAAAAATACAGTTTGTATATGAAACACTGCTGCTGGCCGGACATTACAGGTGGGTAAACACATCAGTGCACCCTTCAGGGACCTTCCTTTAAATAAAACACACACGCCTTCTGCCTTTCTTTTAATAACACCTAACCTAATACTTTTGGTTAGGTGTTGTTCAGAGCGGGTGGTCCACTAATCAGCGTGATCAGATGATCGCGGTTCAATCCCTGATTCCTTCAGTCTGCATGTGGAAGTTTCCTCCGGTTGCACACTGGGGCGCCGCCAGGAATTTTGGCCCCTCTCTGTGCAGCTGTTGTCACCAAATCTCTAGGACCTAACGATCCCATCAAAAGCTTCACATAACTCTAATTAAAGGCTTGCAACTGTTTTGCGTCTTGTAGTTCAATACTAGTACTAGCACAACATTTACTGCTGGTGATTTGTACATGCATGCAAGTCTGCATACATCCAGTCAGAATCAGAAATACTTTAATAATCCTAGGGAGAAATTATTAAAGTATTATTTAATAATTATCTATTATTATTTATTTAATTAATTTAATATTTTATTTAATTATTTAAGAATTATTTGTTATTTAATTTATAATTCTTTAATTAATTTAATATTTTATTTAATTGTTTAGGTATTCTTTAATAATTATTTATTATTATTGATTTAATTACTTTAATATTTTATTTAATTATTTAAGTATTATTTAATAATTATTTATTATTATTTAATTTGTATGTATTTAAGTATTATTTAATAATTATTTATTGTTTATTTAATTACTAATTACTGAATTAATTTAATATTTTATTATTAATTAATTTAATATTTTATTTAATTATTTTTAATTTAATTGTTTTTTATTTAATTATTATTTGCAGTTCACTATTTGATGCCAGATTAAAAGCCACCATAAAAATGTGCTAAAGGCCATTTTTTTTTTTTATTTAACTTTTACTGCCCAAAACACATAAAAACAAAGAGATAATTAATTCCATTATTATATTTGAAATATATATACTCAATGATGATGGTAATCTTTTACTTGGTTTGTTTACCTATTTTTGGGGGGGGCCTTGGAACAAACTAACTTTTGTGTGTTAGCTGTAGGGAGGTAGGGGTGTGTGTGTGTGTGTGTGTGTGTGTGTGTGTGTGTTACCTGGATGATCAAAGTTGTACTGGCCCTTCAGAGCTTTGGCCTTCTGGTCTGGAGTCAGGACTCTGTAGAAACTGTCCTGGCTGATGATCGCCACCTTCCTCTGGCGGTGGTCCACCTTGTTCTGACCCAGCAGCTCCATGATCTTGGCGCAAACTGTTGACTGCAGCAAGAAAAATATTAACATTATTATTAATGATTTATCAGGTTTAATTAGCGCGTTTTGTGGTGTTGTCATGGAGACACGAGTGAAGTTTTGACCTTCTGTGGTGTCTGTCAGCCGATCAGCTGATCTGACACATTTAGGATAGTTAGCTGCGGGTTTAGCGCCATAAAAAGAAGAGTTGGCGGTAAAATTAACAGAGCACGAGTCTAATTAACTCTAATTAACTCTGTGTGATGTAATAAAGATGTAATGACTGACAGCCGCTGCTAGCACGCGGAGCTAAGCTCCTCCGGCGGGAGGAAGCTAACGGAAGAAGCCGAAATGAAGCGCTCACCTTCCCGCTGGCGGTTCCTCCGCTCACCCCGATGAGGAACGGGCCGTGTCGGGGCCTCTCCGCCTCGTCCGGGGCTCCGAGAGCAGCCATGGCGGTCCGAATAAGAGAGGAAGATCCGCGGGGAAACGGATCTGCGGCTGTGGCGCTAAAAGCTATCAGCTGCTAAACACAGCGCGCGAAGCTCTCGCGAGAGTCGGCGCGATCTCCGAGTGTCAACAGCGGGATCAGTTTGGCGCGAAATTTAATTAAGAAATTTGCATAAAATAAGATTAAATCAGCATTTTGAGCTGCGCTGCTTTAAATATTTAAATACGACTCATAAGCAATGTTAATGTTAGAAAACAGCTGGAATTAGATCACTACTCACTCAGAACACATGACGAATACACTATTTATTGTTATAAAAATAAATATTTGTACAACACACACATTATAAAAACACCTCTAGCTTTATTGTTTGTCTGGTTTCTCTGCGTCTTCGTCCATCATGATCTGCAGAGCAGCGCTTCCTTCAATCCTCTTCACGCTCTCTCCTTTGGCAGCGAGGATTTCCTCAATGTTCCTGAAGTGTGAAGAGACACAGAAATAATAAACTGTACGTGAACTTATTAGTCAATCAAAAGATGTTAATAACAGTTTGTTCACCTTAGAGCACTTCTATTTGTATTTATCCATTAACTTGCATCCTGTTTCACGTCCTACCTGTATGGCTCGAGTCCCAAAGCTTTAGAAATAGCTCTGTAACTCTTTGACAGTTGTCACTGATTTAGTTTTTTCATCTTTTGTTGAACTCTTTGAGATCACAGCGTGGTGTGTTGCTGTTTGAGATCTCTCAAGTGAAGTGATTTCTGGATTCAACAGGTCTGGCTATTAGTTTTATTAGTTTAATTAGTGGGGCAATTACTTTTTCACACAGGGCCAGGTAGGTTTGGATAACTTTTTTCTCTTAATAAATAAAAATCATCATTTAAAAACTGCATTTTCTGTTTACTTGGGTTATCTTTGTCTAATATTAACATTTATTTGATGATCTTAAACATTTATGTGTCATAAATATGCAAATAAGTAAGAAATCAGGAAATCACACAACTGTGCATAACTGCATTATTATTATTTTTGTTTTATATTGCAGTTATGTGTGTATGCACATTGCACATGCTAAATATATGACACATTTCTATGTGTATCAATATTATTATTATTATATACTGTTATTAACAATAACATTACCATCATATCATCAGTAGTAATACCATCATCTTGCCTCTGAACATGATCTACCCATTTATCTGTTTTTATTTTGATTTTTTCTACCGCAGTATTTTTTATTTTATTTTCCTATTGTATTTTTATTGTATTCAAATATATCGGACTGCTATGAGGACCTAATTTCCCTTCGGGGATTAATAAACTCATCCATCTATCCATCTATCTATCCATCTTCTAATCGAATATATGTTGCACTTTAATTCTCGTCTCGTCTTTTAAATAGATGTTGCTGCGCTTATAGTTGAGCCAATATATCAGCCTGTTTACAGATATATTGTTATACCAATAAGTAACAGTGTGTAAATTCCTTGTGTGTGTTCACACACCTGGCGAATAAAACAATAACAAGATGTTGTCAGATGTTTGAGGTCATTTAAAGAAGCGGTTGCATTTACAGAATCTGTCCACCAGAGCGCACTAAAAGTTTATTTACAGCTGTAAATGTGCCACATATCTTAGTCGTACTACTTCTTCAGTTAAATGGATGCTTACCAAATATCTGCCGTGTGTTTTTGTTAAAAAATCATTAGTATCAGCATCAAAAGTTCCAGTATCAGCCGGTCTCTAATCACGCGGCACTGGCTGGATGGTTTGAGCTGTTACATGTAAAGTATGAGCATAAAGAGGAAAAACAGTGCGACCACACTGGTTTAGATGTTATGAATCACCAACCTCTTCCCATCTAGGTCAGAGAACCAGTTGAGGTTATCAGCGATGATGTGGTGATTGTTACATCCTCGACACGTCACTATGACAACACCTTTGTGATAAGCCTGCTTGGAGATCTTCTCCGTGGACCTGGTGGAGCAAACCTGCACAAACGACACAGCCTTCATGTTAGACATGACTCGGATAGATCAAGCTATAACTAATGATTTTATTTTATTATGGCTTAATCCAGCGGTTCTCAAACTTTTTCTGACTTCTTTAGCAGCTGAAAAAAAGTTTATACTATCCAACCCCACGACTTCTTTTAGTTATACAACGACGATAAGGAAAGCAACTATTAAAGACAGAGCTGAGGCTGAGTTTTAGTGACTGAAAGGTCAGCAGAATAGAATTTGTAGTGGCAGTCAACAACAACAAAAAGCCACTCAAAGAAACGTGAAGACATTCCCAACATGTAATGGTAGTTTTACGTTTTATTTATGTGCAAATTAAATACCTACAAAAGTTCTGCTACGACCAAACTGTATATATACATAAATAATATATATGTTGGTATATTCATCTCAACTTGTCCATGCTGCTAATACTGTATATTCTATAAAATTTGTATATATATATATATATATTTATATATATATATATATATATCTTATATATTATTCTGTTCATCTGTACACACTCTGGACTTCTGGTTCGATGCTAAACTGCATTTCGTTGTCTAAGTATTTAGTTACTTTGTGCAACGACAATAAAGTTGAATCTAATCTAATCTGATAATCAATATCTGTTTTATTTTGGATATAAAATGGTGAAAACGCTAAAAATCTTGTTTTGTCCACAACTCAAAGACATTCAGGATACTGTCACAGAGAACTAAGAACTAGTAATATTCAAATAAAGAAGCAGAAATTGGACATTTTTCCTTGCGATTAATCGATTAATCATTGGAGCTTATTGATGGGTTACCTTGCACGTGTAAACCAGCTGTAATGTTTCGTCTCGATCTTCCGACAGCGTCACTGCTGACACTCGCTGAAGTTGTGAATCCTCTGTGTGAATAAAGTGTTGACACGAGCTTCACAACCTGTCCGAAGGTAACAACACGTGACGCGTCCTGGCTGCGATCGGCAGTGACCGACAGGAGAGTCCAGATCGGCCGCGATTAACACCGAGACAGCCGGCTGAGGCGCGGCAGCATCTCCCGCTCAGAGCCGGATGATCGTAGGACGGAGAAACATCTGGAAGAGCGACATGCCGAAGAGCGACACGAGGAAGAGTCTGAAAGCTGAGACTGTTTACGTCCTCACGCGCCTTCATCAGCGTGTGGGTTGTCGCGTTGTGAGACATCATTTCTGTCTGTAGTTTCAAAATAAAACTATTGCACATGGTCACAATGACGTCACATGTCATATAGCTTCTATATTAAGGACAAAATAAATAAGAGTAAATAAATAAAATTAAATAAAAAAAAGAATAATTAAAAAATCTAAATAAAGTAACAAACAAAAAGAAAAAAAAAACTAAAATATAATATTTCTTTAAAGAACAAAAAGAAAAAAAGAAAAAAAGAAAAAAAAAAAATCATAAAATAATAATTTTAAAAAAGTATTATTTTAATTGTCGCGTTGTGAAGACATCATTTATAATAATTATTAAAAACTCTAAATATATAAATCAATAAACAAACAAAAAGAAAAAAACTAAATAAAATTACAGTTTTTCAAAGAACAAAAATGAAATAAAAATAAATAAATAAATAAAATAAATAAAATAAAAAAATTAAAAAAAAATAATAATAATTTTTAAAAAAAATCTAAATAAATAAAGAAAAAAGAAAAAAAGAATATGAATTAAAAAAGTAAAAAAAAAAATACAAATTAAAAAAAGAAATAAAAAAAGATTTAAAAAATTGAATAAATGCTTTTATCACTGGCCAGCGGCCGCTTGGTCCTCCGGGTCGGTAGGTGGTAGCGTGCCTCTCCGTCCTGTCATATCACCCTTCGGCCCGCTGGGGGGCGCTCGGCCGCGCAGCAGAGACCGGATGTGGCGCATGTGTGTGTGGCTCTTTTTTCTGAGGACGAACTGATGGAGACATTTTAAAATAAACATCCGAGCTAACGGCTAACGGCTACAAGCGGAGCGCTCGAGACACACTGCGCCAAAAAAATATTTAAAAATCTTCCGAGTTGTAATAAAACAAAACAAACAAAAAAAAAAGAAGCAAAGTCTAAATTTGAGAGGCTACAAATTACCGAAGATGTGGAAAAGTCTGACACCGGGGGAAAGAAGAATATAACCGACGCCGCGGTGAGTTACAGCCGATTCTCAGGAGCTAAGCTCGGCCGTTAGCCGCTGACATTACCCGGTCCGGGCTGGGCTGGACGCCGCGTCCATTTATATCTTTAAACAGGTCGCAGCTGTCCCCTTCCTTTTCCTTTTGCAACCTGAACATTTCTCCCCATGACTCGTCTCGGGCTCCAAGTTTGTGCGAGCGGTGTGTGTGTGAGGTGATGACCCGAGTTTAGCTTCACTACGCAGCTAAAAAAAAGTAGCTGGACCCGAGCCTGCGTTAGCAGCGACGGCTAACAACTCCAACCCCCAACAAGTCGTCGATAAAAACCCAAAAAAATCAAAACAGTCAGTGTGACACAACCGAGGACGATTCATTTGATTATTCTGAAGCTGTTTGAGGCTTTAAAAGTAGAATTAAATGCACAAGTCACAAGGTAAAGCCAGTGTTGAACGCACAAATTGTTGCATTGGAGTTTAATGAGCTCATTTGGGAGGACAGTGCGCAACATTTTGACACAGTTAAAATGCAAATTTAGTTTAAAAATCAGCGTTTGCAAAGGTTAAAAGCTGCAGATCTACATATATCCACTGTATTTAATATTGTGACATAAGATGCACATATCGCCCCACATTCACACTGTGTTCTTCTCCCAGCAGGTGAGCTCCTGTCCAGGCACATTGGTCCATGTCCGTTGGACCTTTGGGCTCTGGGCTCATATAGCATGAAGATGGCTGATTCAGAGAAGGCAGAAGAATTCGTAGACGCCGAGTGCCCCCTAGAGTGCCTTGACGAAGCGCAATCAGCCACGACTTCATTTCAGGGAGAGCAGGAGCTGAAGACGGAGACCACCACCAGTACCAGCTCGCCGCCGAGGGAAAAGGAAGGAGACAGCCCCTTGAACACGGAGGGCGAGCAGAGTCTCCTCTCCATGCCGTGCTTGATGAAGGAGCTCCGCCGAGACTCGCCGGAGTCCCAGCACGCCTCCACGGGGAGCGACAAGCCCGCGTCTCGTCACGTCTATGAGAGCGACTCCTCAAACCCCTGCATGCTCTCCCCCTCATCAAGCGGCCACCTCGCCGACTCAGACACACTCTCCTCAGGGGACGAAGGTGCTGCTCCTCGCGTAGGAGGAGGAGGAGGAGGAGAAGAGGAGTGCGGCATGGAAGCTTCAAACGATCCGGGGCAGGCGGCGGGGAAGCAGACATCTGCCACGGCAGCGGGAGGGAGGAAGTCACGGCGGTCACGCTCGGAGAGCGAGATGCCTCCGAACGCGATGGCCGCGAAGAAAAACCGCTGCCAGCCCGCGATGGTTGCAGCGGGAGGGCAGGAAAAGCAAACCAACGGAAAGCTGGCAAAAGTGAAAGGTCACCGGAGCCAGAAACACAAGGAGCGAATGCGTTTGCTGAGACAAAAGCGAGAGGCGGCAGCACGGAAGAAATATAACCTGCTGCAGGACAGCAGTACGAGCGACAGCGAGCTCACGTGTGACTCGAGCACCAGCTCCTCCGAGGACGAGGACGATGACACTTCGGGAGGTAGCAAGACAATCAAGACAGATATTTCAGGTAACCAGTGTTCACTTTACACATGTCTACAACACAGTCAGTGCCCAGGGTAACACTTAAATACGAGTTAAAAACACCAGCTCACATAGCGATAGAAAAACAAAGATGACACAGCTTTAACAAAGAGGCTGCCTGCATGACTTTAAATATCCAGGCAGCTCAAACTCCCTTTGACACATTTTAGTGAGAACAAATCATCTGTAATCTGAGATCAGCACAGGCACTGCTTTGTTTGTGTTTGTATCAATCACTTTTCTTTCCTTTTCGTTGGTTGTTTCCTCACTCATCACCTGTCTCCATTCACCCTGTCTGTAGATACTTAGCGTGTACGTCTTTTTTAGAAGGGGCCCACGCCCGCTCCACCTGTAGCCATACAATGTCTGTTTCTGTCTGAACGTTGTCTCATCGTCTGCATGCCGTGGAAGTCTTAGTGGACATCCTCCAAACCCATGAAACGCCGTTGTGTTAACCTATATTGTGAGTTCTTGCGATTCAACAAGTGGAGCCGTTTATATCCTCGGGGCTTTTTTTTGCTGTAAATAGACAATGGTGTAAGATCTCAGTGCGCTAGTCTGAGTGGCAAGACTCACTCCTCCTCCTCTCTCCGCCTGTCGGCTTCTGAGTATCCCTTAGCTTTCTCTCACTCTGCCTACACAGGAGGCGACGGGAGCTTTTTTAGAAAACGCAAAGGTGGTTCTCGTCTCTCTATAACAGGTTCTGTAGCACTTTTGATGAGTCAGATAGCTCTTGTGTCATCGACGAGAAGATATTACCGCCTATGCGGCTCTCACAGAGGATGGCTGTAGACTAAAAACCCAAGCACAGAAGTGACTAAATGTTCCCATAGTCAATCTAATGCTTCCTGATGATTGTAGAAATCTCTCGGGGTGAGTCGAGTTCTCCATGAGTAGCTGCTAAGCAGGGTGGTGTTGCCATTGCTTGCTGCTGCTGCCGCTGCTGCTGTTGCCGCTGGAGAAGTTTGTTTACTTTAGTCTGATTCTTTCAGCTGCATTTCTTAGAATAAAACCTGTTTTGGTTTGTTTAGTTGACAGTTTGTTTTCTTTTCTATGAAATTCAGGATTTAGTTTGTGGTGTGTCCAGGTAATGTTTAATGTGTTTACCAGAGTGGAACCAGTTTATCTAGTCGTCTTTTTGTCCACGTACTATAGAGAGATTACGTTACACCGCGCCTGTTCTGGCTGATACTAACCCCACCACATGTTTTTACAAAGGCGATTTTAGTCCTAACATATCTGTGGCCCTTCATCGTAGGTTTATATTGAATTAGCCTCAGATCGAGGCTCTTCAGTTGACACTTTTTTCCAAAACCACAGTCACTGAATCAGTCGGCAGAGACATCCAGTTATCTTACGTACTTTAGGGAGCCGTAGTACATGAAATGTTTTCAACCATTTTTACATCCCGCACACAGATTTGAGTGCTACAACTGCATGATGTAGTCCATCAGCATGAAAGAGTTCGATCTGCACGTAAACCAAAAAAAAAAAAAAAAAACTCATTTTCTCTTTTTTAAAATACAAAAGTCCACCTCCGAAGCATGAAAGTGCTACTGTATTTTCTTATGGCTTGGCCTCAATGTCTTTAAAGCTGGCTTCAGACGTGCGTCGGAGAGATCCAGAGTGGGCGCCCAGATTCATGGGCTGCTGGACAGCAGCACGTGGGACAGGAACGGCATCGGCAGCGTCCTGGAGGAGGCCATGACGCGCTTTGCCGTGATGCAGCGCCAGACCGAGGAGCGCTTCCGCATCTGGATGGAAAAGCTCGCACACCTCGACTCGGACAACGACTCGTCCAAACGCTCAAGTGACGCCCTAGAGGGGCAGCAGCACCCCTCCCAGGGGGGACGCCCGTCCCCGCCCAGTTCCTATTTGCCGTCGTCAGAGTCTGCAGAGACTATGGCCGCCTACATGCTGGCACGAGAGAACAACAGTCTCACCCCCAACCCCATAAACAACAACATCCTACCTGAAGTGGTCACTCAGAATGGAAATCTAGGTGTTCCAGACCCTGGTCTCTTGAATGTTTAGATTACACCTCTGCTTCACACCTCGCTGTTTCATACAAGTGTAGAAGTAGTTGATGCAGAAAAGCATGGCAGTGGGTATTAATAGGTAAAGCGATGTGAACAGACACCGTCAACAGCAGCTGGGCCCCGAGCTGGTCATTGTGAACTTGACTCTCTCTCTCTCCGCGCAGACCCCCCCTCTCTCCCCTTCCCGAGGGCCCCGGCGCGTCTGCTGGCACTGAATCACTGTGAGATTTGACATTCTGAATAATTCAACTCACCTGTTTTGATTTCTGCAGCATCTGGGACACGGACACGGGGGGGGGGGGCACATCTCAATAGACTGTCGAGTCAGGGCTCTTTTATTGTATTTGCTTAATGTATGGCTTGTTTGTTTTTTTGTCGACTAGCTGTACACACACACATACACACATACATATACCACATACACAGAGAGTAGCCGATTATGTCATTCTTATACAGACTGTGCGTTCCAGCACCCGGGCAGCCGTCATGACAGCGCCAGTCGAGGTGCTGCTGCTTAAATAGCATGTGCCTTGTCATTCTGTTTTTCTGGGGAAACGATAGATCGATCATCATAGTACGACTTCTTTTTAGAGAATCAACTCCAACACACTCGACATGACACTTCTCTCTCCTGAACTCTTTGCACTTTACTTTGTGAACGGTTCAGGAAAGAAACAAAAACCTTTTTATTTTGGTGGCATAGCTTTACTAACATCGACACATTTAAACACAGATTTGCCTATAAATATAAACACCATATACTAACCGACATTACATACTTAGATTAGTTTACATTTATTTTTTTTGTTGCCTTTCTGTTACATTCGCTGCTATTGCTGCCTCCGAGCAGCAACAAGAAACTAGTGAGGGACGATCGACTCCCGGTGTTTTTATTTTTAGTAGCCTATATAGATTATGGACATCCGATAAAGGCTTTTGTGCCGTGGCTATCAGCCTGCGACGTCAAGAGCCCTCAAACCTTTCACTCTTATGATACGTTTAATCTTTCTTTATTTGCACTGGTCTGCCAGCTTGGCCTGTGTGTGTGCGTGTGTGTGTCTCCCTCCACAAGGCACCGTGTGTTCTGCAGCTTGACTTTAAACTGAGAAAAAAAAAATAATCCCAGGCATCAAACTAACACACACGTACAAGCAGCAGTACAGCTGCGGTACGGTGCATGGCAATGTTTACTGATTTCCTAAATAATAAGAATTTAAAAAATGAAAAAAAAATAAAAATACTGACCGATCCGAGCGATCACGTGGCCTTCTCTGGTTCAGATCCTGTGGTCTTGGAGGCGGCGGGTGGGGAAACAACTCCTCCGCTCCTCTTTTACTGACGTAGACAAGCGTAGTGTCACAGTTCTTAACACTGCTAACACTGTCTAACCATCACAAGAAGAAATCTTCGGCCTAATCATATTTATAGTTAGGATGTTTTTAAAAAAAAGAAAAAGAAAAAGTGGAAAAAAAAGAAGTGTTACATTTTTCTGTATGTGTATATGTCGCCCTATGACTGAAAGCTGGAAGCATCGTCCTCCACCCTCCCACCTGTTTGCATGTGATTTATATTAGTATATAGAATGTGCAAGGCCAAAATTAGTTTTCATCAGCAGCATGTGTGCAAGGTGTAGCTTTGCTTTATGCTGATAAATGGTGACCGACGGAACATTTTTATCTATTTAGTTGTTTTCTCTTTTTGGCCTGAAGGTTTTTTTTTGTTTGTTTTGTTTTTAAATTGTGTGAATATTGATGTTTTTTTTTTGTTTTCATGGTGCATAATTATAATTTTTTTTTTAATGGATCCAACAACTGCTGTCCTGCATTTGTCAAAACAACTGAAATTTTTTTTTTTTAAATCAACAGTTTTTGTCCACACGGTAAAGGGAGCCTCGTCCGCATACAGCCACACGCCGTGTGCGTCAGTGAAACAAACACTAACTAAAAAGGACAGTCCATTGTTTACCAAAGAGACTCTCCTGGTTTACATTAGTCCTTTTTTCTATCTTTTTAAATACACGGCCTTTTTGCATCGGCGAGTTCCTCGGTTCCTCCGGTAACCCTGGTACCTGCCTATTTCAGCCCCAATCAGCTATTCATAGGCAGCGTTCTCTCATAGTACATGCTGTCCAGACAAACCCCACTCACACACACCCACAGACTTGTCTGGATAGCTGTGTGTATGTGTCTCTCTCTGTCTCTCTCTCTCTCCTTCCCAGGGACTCCTTTTACAGGGTAGAACAAAGATACATATTCCCGCTCTTCCAGAATTATTCTTCTGTTGTTTGGCTTTTTATTATTTTTTTTATTATTATTATCCCACTACATTTCATTTTCACCGAGTAAGATCATTTTGAAGTGTTTTTTGTAATGACTGTATTCTAGTGTAGTTTTTATGTGAATGGCTGTTATTTTAAAAAGCAATAAATGGAGAGAAAAAAAAAAAGAAACCTCTGCTGCGAAAGGTTTTATTATCCAAGACTTGCAAAAACACAACCAACTCGCAAAACACCGGCATAGAAAGTTCTCATGATTTACAGCGTCAGACGGAGCGAGCCAAACACATGTCGTACTTCTTCATCTCGAGGGAAGTAAGGGGTGTTTCCTTGTGTGTGTGTTGTAGATTCTGCAGTCAGCAGCAGTGTCCACTCCTTACTACACACACAGGCATGATTTGAATAATGAAGTGTTTTCTTTGTTTTCTGCAGACGGGCCTCCGGTAGTGGGTCACTATGATATTTCAGACACTGATTCTAACCAGGAGAGTATGAGTGTGGAGACAGTCCGGCCCACGGTGATAAAGCATGAGCTAAAAACACACAGAGGCCAGGATATGGCAACTCACTCTGGGTGTATAAGAGCTCTGAGCTCGATCTCAGGTCAGTTACAAACCCGGTAAATCCAAAAAACTGATACTTTTACAACTCCTCTCATAGAAGACAGGACTTTTAGAGGCATGGGTGTCATCAGTAAAGCAACGTGCTATGTGGGGGAAAACGGTTTTTACTAATCTCAGCAAGTACTACTGCCTTCATCCCACACACCACTGGCTTGCATTTGGTGCTCTAAACTTCTTTCCGCCTTTTTGCTTCAGGACCAAAAAGAATTGCCCTTTTTTTTTTTTTTTTATGCAAAGTGACTAGACGGAAAACATGAATATAAAGTCCACAGTTTATGTTCTGTCTCTCAATGTCTCAGTCCCTGCTATCCAAGTCAGTCATTGTTTTTGTTTCTTGTCTTGTGTCAAAGCCGATGCAGACTGTGTGTCAGCAAAGGCCTGAAGCTACAACCGCTCCGGTCCTCCTTCACAATGCGTGACTCTGTTCCTCTTTTCTTTTTCTTTTTTTTTTTTATTTGTTTCAGGCCACGTGGAGGCAGACCTGTCGCACAAGGAAAGTTCTCAACGCAACAAGGGCCAGATTAACATCGCCTCCTCCGACAGCGAGGTGGAAATAGTCGGGGTGCAAGAGAAAGCACGGTAAAGACTTTTCAGTGGAGGGGTGAGGGGGGGGGGCTTTATACAGACGCTGTGCATTGTTACATATTTTAAATGTCTTTGTGTGTCTGAATCCAGATGCGCTCACCCGTGCGGCGGGGTGATAAAGAGTCTGTCCTCCTGGAAGGAGAACTCAGTGGAGCAGTTAAACAGCACAAATCAACCCCAGCTCTGGACTACTGTTTCCCCTCAGCCCAACTGGGTGTCCCCTCCCGAAGTGGTGGACCTCACACTGGACGAGGACGCCGGACACAAATACCTACTTTAAAACAACTCGTACACTGAAGACTCCTTGTTTCTTCCTCTCACTCCTCCTCCTCCTCCTCCATCCCCCTCTCGCCTTGCCTCCATGTTACAACTGAAATCCTTCCTTTATAGTCTCGGCCTCACCTGTTACCGCTCTCGTTGGACTCCTCCTTCCTCCTCGCTCCAGGGCACTGTTTTTGTTTTTAACTTTACTGTTAAACAATCATGTGTATCAAAGCCATTCTACTGACGTGATTCCCTGATCTTGGCTTGTCGGCTCTGAATTTAGTTGTAATAAAATGGCACAGCACTTCAAGTGCAGGTGGAAATGTACGTTAAGAGTGATTTTATCTGTTAATAATAGCAATATCCTACTGTCATTTAATACCTCAGTTACCCCTCGATAACGGATGTAGGTAGTCATTTTGTGTTGTGTGCTTGCAAAGGCTGTATAGTGTAAAACTTCCAAGTTGCTGCTTGAGAGCGGGTCGGTATCATGACGTGGCTGTTGACCTGCTTCACTACAGACTATGAACGGCATATTTTCAGACTTGATTCGGCATTTTTATCTGCGCTCAAGACGAAAACATAAAAAGAAAACGGCAGCTGGTGCACTTCCTGTTGTGCAGTAGACCATAGGTCGATGATGGCAAAGTTTGCTTTGTACCCGTCTAGGGTCAGTTTTGTTTTTCAAAAAAGTCTCACCACTGGTGTCACGGTTAATCCAGTCTGCATTGATTGCTTTGCTATATTCTGTCTGGCGTAGGTTCTTCCTATGCTCTGGTGCTGTCGGGGAGGGTCGACGTTTTTGGGCAATTCGCTTTCCGTTAAAATCTACATCCAGCTGCCGGTTAGCTTAGCTTAGCACAAAGACTGGAAACGGAGGGAAACTGCTAGCCTGGCGCTGTTCCGAAAGTTACAAAAATCCACCTACCAGCACATCGTAGGCTCACTAATTAACATCTCGTTTTGTTTAATCCAGAGTGTAAAAACAACAATTCATTGTTTTTGGGGCAGGTTATGTGCCGGACTATTTCTTGGCCGGACACAGTGACTTCTCGAGTCTCCGCGGGTTTCTTTGCGACTACACAAAGCCAAGAAATAGTTGGGCCAGGGCGAGTCTCCAGTATTTGTTCTAAGCTAACCCGCTGCTTACTTCACCAGAAAGCTGATTTCCCAAAATGTCTTTTTAAATTTAGATTCACAGGTTTTTGTTTATGTTGCTACAATATTATATTACAAAAATTTGACTTTGTTTTAACAGAAAACCACTGGTTGAACTAATGAGGGGGTGAAAAAAATACCAACACACTTGTTACAGACACACTACAAGATACTACTCCGTTCCACCGCAGCGCCTCTTTTACGTAGTGTCGGTGTATCGGCTATAGAAGCATCGTATCTTATGTCATGAGAAGCCACAAGAGTCAAAGTTATCAGTGAATGTATGACCCTGCAGTGCTGACTTATGGTTTGCACACTTTATCCCGAGCGGATGCAAACACCTTTAAAAAACAAACCTCTGGGGACCCCTTTATAACAACTGTGGAAATGTGTTTTCCATTGAATACTGCAAAGCAAAGTTTGGCCTGAATGCCTTGAAATGTGCACTATTTTCTTTTTAGAATCAAAGCTTATTCTTTTACCTTACAAAGCAGTGGATTTTTGCTATCTCGACAATAAATATTTTAATAATAGATGTGAATTTAGCACACACACATAAACCCTGATGCTCAGGGGCCTGCTTGCTCTCTCTCTCTTCCCCCTCTCTCCCCCCTGTGGTCTTATCTCTGTCTCCATGCAGTATTGCAGCCACGCTGGTCATTTTCTTTATTTCTGATCCAACCAGACAACTTGTTTTAACACTTTTCGTTGCATATTGAATAACCCCCTACAAGTGAAGCTTGAGAGAATTGTAGAGTCAAATTATTTTACTTCTGCTGGTCACAGAAGGGGAAAGGGAAAAAATCCTAAATATGAGGAACTCAAACCAAAGTCTAAATGGAATTTTTATGTTTTCAGTTTGCTTTCTTTCCCGACTTTTGAAATTTACTTTCCTCTGTAAGGCTAAATCTTTTCATTTGGAAGACATCTGTTGTGAAATGAGGTGACATGAATTCTGTTTCGAAACTCAAGATACACTTTAGTGTAATGTGATTTTATTTTTTCCTTTTGGCCAGTTCTTTCCACTATATATATGCAGCTACCACTGTAATGACCGTTCTTTTTACCAGACCACTTCTGCTTTTTGCAAAAAATCTGTTCCTTTTAGATTATTATGAAATGTTAGTAAGACTTTAGCGGTTAGAGGTTTGGTAGAAAATTAGGCCAGCGATGCTCGACTATGGTTGCACACATAGCATGTTTTGGTCAAATCCTTTAACCTCAAGTCAGATATTATCCTCATTACCAGTAATTTAGCCTTCTGCTCTTCTGTTATTATTTTTGTTTTTGTTTTATTTTACTGTCAGTATTTTAAGTTAACAAAAAAAAAAGGTGTTTATTTTCTTGCTTCTGCAAGTCCTTGACTTCCTTAAAAATTATGTATGTAGAACAAAAAGAAACTATTTTAAAGACTAAATAAATAGAGCATTATTTAATGACCCTCTTGTACGGTAATTTATTGTCTCGTCTCGAGAAAACGGTGGTTCATTTTACCGAGTAGGCTGTGTAGTGCTGTGTGCTGTGACTGTACGGATGTCAAGTGTAAAGCTTAGGGAAGGAAAATTGAGCTGGTGTGGATTTATCTTTTATTTTATAAGTCTGATGAATCCGTGTCTCCCTGTCAAAAGTCGTCTTAATTGGGACTGAAGTCTGTGAAGTGGAGACATTTGTTGGATGTTTTTTTTCCTGACATCTTTTAATTACAACTGTAGCAAACAAAAAAAAGTTATCCCCTCAGATTTAAATGTAATAATGGCAGCACACTGATTACTATGTTCAAGATTTGCGTAGGTAGGTACAACACTTAATGAGACGTCATCCTGGGACCAAACAGTCTAGACAAATGCCTCGCTGTGAACAATGCGACTTCACCCTCACCCACAGAAATGGCATGCGGGGTCAGAGGTCATACCGCGACACCTGCCGCTAGGGGGACATATGGAGTTCACATGAAGAGGACAATGAGGGAGTGGAGCAATTCAGACTGCGGGGCCCTTCTCCTAAAAAACCCAAAGCCCTTTAGCCAGCTCTTTTCACCCTCGGGGCAGAACATCAGCTGTATGCAAATCTTTTTTTACAGGGCAGTGGTGGCCTCACAGAGCAGCGAGCGTGCTGGCTCACACTCAGAAAGCCAGAAATAAGTATCCTTCCTCTTGCAGATGTCTTTTTTAGTGTTGCGGCGTTTAGATCCCGCGTTGGCTAGGTTTTTTTAATGACTACTCCTGGTCACTGTACCAGATGACTCTACACCAACAAAAATAATACATGCGACTCCTTCAAGTAACCAGAAAACATGCGTACAATTTCAGCTGTTCTCTTTTATGAATCGATTCATCATTTTTCAAGCAGAAATAGTGTGATAAAGCAGAGTTTCTCTGGTTCAAGCTTCTTGAATGTGAGGATTTACTGCTTTTCTTTGTCATATGTTATTATAAAGTTAATATCTTTGGGTTTTGGAACAAAAAAAGACATTTAAAGATGTCACTTTGGGCTCTGGAAAGTTGATAATCCAGTTGGTTGCAGCTCTGAAAGTATCAAATTCAAAGCAAACGTGAGGGAAGAAATGACATTTTAAAGAAAATCTATCAAAAATTATCAGGTATTTTAGGTTTTTGGAATGTAAGGTGATCGTTTTAAACATCAAAGCTCTGTTATTTGTGAATAAAGGGAACTGATCGCAGTAGTTTGACCTACACTGATAGTAAAGCACTGTGAAAGGCTCTTTGTGTGGCACCGCAGGCTTAAAGCATTAGATGGTGGGAACTGCAAGACGAGGACATATGGGACTAAGAGTTTGGTGACCCCCTCAGCCTCCCCAGGCCCATCTGTTCCTCCAACCTTCAGGCTTAACACTTAAAGGCAGAGAGGTTTTCAGGACGCAGACAGTTTTCAGCATATCTGCTCTACAGGAAAATGGTTCAACATAAGGAGAGGTTTTATGATGAGAGTTTAAATACTACTTAATGATCTGTAGCAGATTATTCAGATACATCTCCCCGGTGGCTTCTGTGTTTGTTGGTTACTTCTCACCGAGCGTGAGCTGTGAGGAGTAATCTAATTAGGATAGGCGTCTGTGAACAAGGCAATTGTTTTAAACTGTGGTGACAGAAGTACACTGATTTTTTTTACTTAAACTGCATCAATTTTACACATTAAAGTCTGTTCACAGGTCTTATATGCTACTGCATATGTGAAATATGTTGTTTAAAGTCTTTTGTGACTCCAGACAACAATTGCCTCAAGTGATGTCACTTGAGTCGGCAGCAAAGACTACAAATAAATAAATAAATAAAACGTATGGAGTTAGAAAGAAGTAAGTTTACCAGACCTTTGCATCGTGCTCCTTGAGGATAATTACTCAAGGCTACATTAGCCACCACTACCACAACACACCTGATTCTCTGGCCAAACTGGGAGCCGTCAAGTTGCACTGTGGGTAATGTAGGCAGAAGGTTTTCATGGAATTACAAAAAGACAATATCTGTGGTTCTCCTTCACTTGTTTTTTAGTAATCCCACCTGAGTAAAAGTACAGAGGTGTTACCAGCAAAATGTACTTAAAGTAAAAGTACTCATTGTGCAGAATGGCCCCTTTTTATAGAGCTGAATATTCATCCATTAGTGGATTGTTAATATACTCAAATTTGAACCAGTCTCATCAGACGCAATGATTGAACGCCCGTGTTGGTATGCGGCATATTAATCCTAAACAATGCATCAAATTGCATACATTTATAGTGTGTTTTGTATGTAAAATCAGGGTGACTATGGCTGGTAAGTAAATGTAGTAGAGTGGTAATAGTACCTCAAAGTTGTACTTAAGTACTTGAGTAAATCTTCCTAGTGACTTTCCACCACCATGTATTAAAATATAATTTCATCTTCCCCCCTTTGTGACTCAGTGGATCATCTGTTCCAGCTAGAACTTGGTGAGAAGCAACCAGCAAAGGTGTTATGAAATGTTGCTGATTAGAGCCCTGTTTACACTGTAGGCTAAATATGAGATTGGTGACCTCATGCAAATCTAAAATAAATAAAGAATAGCTTTGCACAGGTCCAATCTAAGGATGCAGTAATAGATAAACTGATTTTTAAAGGAGCAGCAGTGTACATTTTAGTGGCATCTAGCAGCGTAGTTGCTGATTTCAACCCTTGTCCCTCACCCACTGCTTCCCAGCACAAAGGAGAAACTAAGCTGTGTTTAATTTGTCTGTTCTGGGCTACTGTAGAAACATGGCGTTCACCATGGCTGACTTCATGATCCAGGTGCTTAAAGCATGAATATTAAATGTTATTTCTGCTATAGTCACACAGTTGGACTTTCAGCACAATGTAAACCAAATGCAACAGAGCAGAAAAAGGAGCATCCCCCCTTATAATTAACTAAACCAGCATGTAATCCCCTGAAGAACACCTGCTTAACAGTTCCTTCTTTTATTTTCACTAAAAATGCAAGAAAAAGTTAATTTAAAAAAGAAATAAACATTCAAATCATTGTTGCTTCCGCAGTCCAGTGTGAACAGGTCTCATAAGCCACAGAACACCTGTTTAGGTACGCATGCATCTTAAATCTTTAAATAATACATCATATTATGCAAATTTGACCACACTTATGTACGTAAAATCAAGCTTATGTGGCTGGTTAATGGATGTTTACATTCCCCTCCTGACATGTAGTGGATGAGATTTTTTTTATATATATATATTTTTTTTTATTGGAGATCAGCATTTCACAGTTATCAATACAAGGTATAGAGTTATACTACAGGTAAACCAGAAAAACAACTTCTCCCAAAACTAGTGTGGGAGAGAGAGGAGAAAAAAATAAAATAAAATAACGTAAAATTTAATAAAATGAAAGTAAATAATAACAATGACATATAAATAACTGGAATAAAGTAAGAAAATAAGTAAAAATACATATGAGAAAATTAATTGAATGGTGAAGAGGAAGGAAATAAATTAATAATAGACTAAAATAAATAATATAACATATTAAGGGAGGTGATGGAGAAAGAATATTGAGGACAATAGATAGATTACTGGGTAATATTTAGTTACATTTAAAGAGTACATGTGAGCTCTGAGATGAAAACAGATGGATGTCTATTTGAGGGTCCCTGATAAGAAACCAGCACCACACTAACTAACTAAGCACCTTATCTGGGCTGCTGGTGGAGGTGGTGCTGGTGGTGGAGGTGGTGCTGGTGGTGGAGGTGGACTCAGCCATGGAGGTGGTGCTGGTGGTGGAGGTGGTGGTGGACTCAGCCATGGAGGTGGTGGGCGGGCTGTTCCAAAACACAGACATCCCCCGCCCCGGCGTTCGCCCTCATTGGTAGAGCCGGGTGCCAAAGCCGGAGGGTCCTGTTCGGAGGGGTCCGGCGATTGGTTAGTCGGGTGTGTGTGTGCTCACAGCGCAGCCTGTCCGTTTGAATGTGCCGTGGACCGGAGGGGGGGGATCATTTCCATGGACCATCTGTCTCACTGGCTACCCACACAACAAAGAAGAAGGACCCAGGATGGTGTTAGTACATGTTGGATATCTGGTTCTCCCCGTCTTCGGCTCAGTTAGAAATAGAGGTATGACTAGCTTTATATATATATATCTCTTTTATCCTAACCCTAACAAATCTCTTCGGCGTTTTTCCTCCTTTTCTTGCTTTATTTCTTTTTATTTTCTTGGTTTTAAAACAAAACAAAACGTCCTTTACGTTTGTGTAAACAGAGCTGACACCTGCGAGCAACGTTAGCTGTCATGCTACCTTGTAGCGTCGGCCGATTTTTGAATTTGACCGTTAAAAAACCGTTTGACGTTTAAACTCCCGATTTTTTTTTAAAAAAAGAGCCGTTTATTGTCCGTTAGGACGTCTCAGCGTCTGTTAACCGCAACCAAACGACTGCAGCTGTCAAATGGCAGCCGTTTTTCTATATATATTTATATATAAATAATATATTTATATATATATTATACCCTCAACGGCTAATCTCTGTTTTAACTGCGCCGTGTTTACGTGCGTGTCACCGCCAAGCTACCATTTTTAACTGAATAATACCAAAACATGTTTATATATAAACATATATATCTGTTTGGATTTGAAAAAATCTGAAGCTGTATTTGAATCAAAACGTTGAGATGTGTTGGCAACTGGCATCGTGTCTGTTTTAATTTAATTTAATTAAAAAAAAAAAAATTAAAAAAAGCTTCATCCATTTAAAAAAAAAACAAAAATAAGAGCAGGTAGTGTAATGGTCTTCAAAATAAAAGGGGCTATAAAATGGTGGCATTATTTTTATTTATTTATTTATTTTTATGCTGTAAAACCTTCAAAATAAAAGAATCCTCCTCCCTCCCCCTGCGCTGCAGGTGCTCCAGCAGTGGAAAAAATCTGGACAATAATAATAAATAATAATAAATAATAACAATAACATCACCCTCCATTGCAGTAGTAGGCTATCTGTGTTGATTATGTAATAATAATAGTAGTGGTAATACTTTGACGTGCATTGTTAAAGCAAACAAACTACATGCAGTAGCACCAATGATTTCATTGTGCTTTTATTTGTGTTCTTTTTTCCTGTTCCATAGTATCGAGGCTGGCTCTACATTCCGCATTTCTCAGACCTTTGTCCCCCTCCATTGTGTAGCTAACGATCATCTGCTGCTGTCTGCCGTAGCCTCTGCCTGTTCTCTGCATCTAGCTGTATTGTGAACCCCTTCTTCCTCATTTCCTCTTTCCATCTGAAGACGACATTGGCATTAAACAAACCGAGTTCCCACTCATACCGTATCCTTCTGTGTAACAGACTAAAGAAATAACACCTTTTTTTTTTCTTGTAGAAAAAAACAGTTTGTCTTTATTTAAAAAAAAAAAAAAACCTGTCATGTTGCTCTTCAGTGAATAACCCATTGTAGCATTTAGATTTTTTTACTACAGACTTGTCATTGTGATTCTCCCATTCAGTGTGGATAGACTACATTCTGCTGTAAATTTCTGTAAAGTGGATACATTTTGATCCTCCCCTCCTCCCGATCTGATCCAATCCGATTTGATTCGATCACGGCCAGGCTTGATCGAACTCTTTGATTTATTTTTATTTTTTTTAAAAAGGTGCATTGTACCAGCTTTTGTCATCTTGTATGATCACCTTCTCTAAATCACTTTGACCGATTCATTCACTCAATTGGCTCGAGCACTAAAAAAAATGATGTTATGGTCCACTGCACCTCCTTTTTATAGCGGCGTGTCCAAAGTGGCCGGTCATAATCCTATCCACGTGTGAAGGAAGCCTTTTGTTAGCTCATAAATTGGCAGGTCTTAACTCATCTTGCCATTTGAACAAATAATAATCATGCCCCCCTCTTTCTCAAGTCTTTCCTCCAGAATGCTATCCATTTTACAGGGATGTGTATATCCTGCACTGCTGTAGATCTCCTTTTTAGAATGAAAATGTCTTTTTATTCTTTGGTTGTGGTTTTTTCTACCTTATGTTCTTGTATTAGATCCTAATGCATGGTCATTTTATACTTTTTGTTTTTCCACATTGAACAGCAGATTCCAATGTAAACTTTGTGTAGAGATGTCCCTGCTATACTGAAATGTGCTGTAAGCATACACATCTACTCATTGGATGCTGCTTCTGTTCTGTTAACCCTACAGAGAGCATGGTCGGGCCTTGCCTTTGGTCTTTATTTGCATGGTATTATTATGGTTATGTAGGAGATATTACTCTTATTATTACTATTATCACACAGTGCCACACATACTAATATTTTCCAATAAAGACTGTAGTTTTCTTTCTAACCTTCAGTGTGCTTTTTGCTGATTTCCATGTGTTTCCTCCCCTCCTCCCTCCACACTGTGCTGTCTCTGAGACGGTCTCCCCCCCCTCCTCCTCCTCCTCCTCCTCACTCTTTATGTGCTCTCATTTCTCAGCTGTCTTTGACAGAGTTTCTTCAAGTTGATGCTCTGCTTACTTTGGAGTAGGGGCAACTAAATTTTAATAATCATTCAAAGAGAAAAAGAAAAAGCATGTTTATTCAGGAAACACACCGGCATTGATATTTAATGTGACACACTGTCATTCCCTCCTAATCCATACACACTGTTGTTTATAGAACAAAAACACATCCACTCATTGGTGTTCATTGGTGATGGAACAACCTTGGGCGATATGTCATTTTGTGTTTTTTAATATCTATATATACGGTGTGGTGACATTTCTCTGTGGATAAAACCTCCACGTTGTTTTTTTGGGGGGTGTTAATCCAGCAAATTAAACCAAATCAAGTTATCTCAATACATTCATGCAAAAATCATATAAAAGTCCAATACTGCCATAAAGCACTTGATTTGCAGCTTGTCCTAACAAAGCCAGAGATATGAAACTGAATGGTATGTCAAATGAATCGTCTCGTGGTGTTTTACCAATGCTTCTCAAACTTTTTACACCATGTACCGCCCTTAGATAATATTTGGCTCTTCAAGTACAGCCAGTATAACAGACGTAAAATGATTTGAATCCTGAATGGAGCGACTTCTACCTGATCTGCACTTTTAGTTCCCACGTTGGAGCCACGTTTGCAGAGTTGGAACCGTTGGTTTGACCTCTGCTTACTGTCTCCCCGTCACATTTTAGCCCGCGGATCTATGCGTGCTACCTGCATAAACAGTTATCAAGTATTTTCATTCAGTATTGATGGTATTAAATATTTCTAGAGTAGTAGTAAAAGTAGTACCACTCAAGGCAGCTTGCGTACCATGAGTGGTACTCGAAGCACAGTTTGAGAACAAGTGGTGGTGCATACGATAACTCTTAGTAGGGGTTAACTTCTTAGTATGTAAACACAAAAAGACAATCCACATCGTTACTGGTGGAGCATGCGATGAGTCGATACGACTCGTGTTTAAAGACTGGCTAGCCTCGATCTGTCCAACAATAACAAAGCCTACTGGCACCTCTGAAGCGCTCTAATTAGTATTTTAGATCTTGTTTGCGTAATTTGTAGGGTTATATTCGTCGGCCGTGTGTCAATTTAACACTAAAACCTTTAAATGGATTCCACGAAGGACAAGTGAAGTGTGTATTAGTGAGCTTTAGAGGTGCTGTGGACAAAGCCAGGCTAGCTGTTTCCCCTTGTTTCCACTGTTTGTGCTAAGCTACGCTAACCAGCGGTATCAACCCTCTCATCTAACTCTGAATGCCGTACTATTTCCTTTAAGAGTCTCCAAATTGTGTAGCATAATGAGAAATCAATTCGGTTCAATCACCACATGGCAGTTACTTTTATCTGTGAAGTGTTATATCAATGTCTCTGTTCAATGCAAACTATCAGCCTCTTTCATTTCTTTTTTTCTTGTTAATTAGCAGAACAGACCTTGACGTATTTATACAGATAAACTCCTTAATTCCCAGTCGTGCCTTTGTAGCTTGTGACAGCAGCATAACTAAACCCGATTCAGCTCACATTACAAGTTCGCACAGGGCTTAGAGTTAATAAATAATAGCGATATTGTGCTTGATGTCGTCTTACAAGAGTTCTGACTGTATCAGATCTCGTGTCATCTTGGGTTAAGAGTCGCTCTCACATTTAAACATTAACGCCTCGTGCATGAGCACAAAAATAAGTGGCTTAAAGTGGTCACAACTCTGCTTCGGGTATTTATTATTTTTGAATAGAAATTCAACAATTTAATGAGATTTAAAGGTGCGTTGCTGTTACATTCCAGCCTTACATCTGTTCACAATGTCTGAAATAGTTGGAGAGTTATTTATGTGCAGACACAAGGTGTGTCTGAGACGCACAGCGTGTGCGCCGGGCAACTTTCTCTCCACCGACTACAGCAACAGACTTTTAAATAACCCCGGCAGCTGTAATGCATATGTTCTCTCACACAGTAGGTGCACTGGTACAGACCACATTTAATATCAGATGTTTTGTATTCCACCCAGCACCCCATCCTGTCCCGATTTGACCGATGTATCGCATCAAGGTCAGCGAGGGGGTGTGCAGTCATGTGCCATGTACAGTCATTTGTATGCGGCTTTTCAGCCCCAGAATTTACCACACAGAGGCTGATTTCACTCATTAGTCCCTCGCTGTGATTGTGAGAGTGCTAATCAGCGATATCAGCTGGTGTGTTGAATGGTTTTTGGTGCGCGCACACACACAAACGGCTTCACAATGTCACATGATGGAAGACCACCGCACTAGGCAGGCAGACAGGATTACGTTAGAGAGAGGAGGTGTGATTGTAAAGCTGCAGTGATGGTAGCAGGAGGAGGGGGGGAGGATGGGTGAGACAGGTTCGATGTCAGACTCGCTTGCTGCAGTCGCGGCTGGGCAGGGCTTACCGGGCTGTCACTCACACAGGGACACCATGCCGCAGCCACACCGTGGGGGAGGGGCTGCCTGTGCAGCAGCTCCGGGAGAGGGGGGTGAGGAGAGGTGGATTTGTATGTGGGTGTGGATGGGTGGGGGTCTGTTCTGCACCAATCAGGCATTTTATGTCTCTAAGTCAATGTCGAAGCAGAAGATATAACAATAATAACATCAGGGCTGTTACTGCTGGCAGCACTGCAATATGTCAAATATTAATGTCAGCGGTTCATGCCGCGAAGGAGCCCACGGACAAATCGTTTGATATTTACAAGAAGCCTTCGCATGGAGTTCGGTCTTACCGGGTCACAGGCGTTACACAAAAGTGACGAACCACCTTTAACCAATCCAAACCACCACGCTGACATTTCTGCTCTACTTCCTCAGCCAAATGTTGTTTTTCAGTTTGCTGCCGGCTCGCAAGGTTCACTGGCTCCCAATGTCCCGAGGCTACGTGCAACGACCATGGAAATATGTCAAATTAGCTACAATTAAAGGAACAGTTTGAGGAAATGTGTTTTATTTGCTTTCTAATGTCATATCTGTTCATTAAATATAAGGCGACATCTAGCAGCTAAAGCCCTAAAGCTCACTAATGAACATTTGGCTTTGCGGTAGATTTCTGTGTCAGGCCAAATAGTATTTTTATATGAATTAAAATACAAGATAAACATGTTAATTATTGAGCATTAATGCTGAAGCAACAGTCTTTTTGTTATGTTTGGACACAGCCATGCAAAAGCTGGATGCAGCTTTATATTTGTTGAACAGATAATAGATTATCAGTATATCATTGCTGTCCAAAAGTAACAAAATGTGTCTCTAAAGCTCACAAATTAACATTAACATTAAATCTATAAGTTTTAATCAACACAAAAACAAAGAAATGCATCACATGATGCCATAAAACGTTGTTTTTTACAATACGACACCATGTTTAATGTTAATAAATGAGCTTTATTCCTTTTATTACGGCTAATTTGACATATTTTCATGGTTTCTATGATGCGAGCTAAGCTAACTGGCTGCAGCCATATAATGGACAGATAGAGGAGTGGTATCAATCATATCAACTCTCAGAAAGAGAAAGCATGTTTTCAAAATGTCAATACTCCTTTAAATAAATGACATACATATATAGATGCACATGTGTGTAAGGGCTGCTAAGACTTGAAAACTTGTGAATTAGACCTCGACTCAGTGAACTATCCACTGTTAATTAGATTAGTCAGCAATTGCCAAATATACCACGGGCCTCTCTCCCCCCCACCTCATATGAGACATACATTGTCACTTAATGTTGGTGTTGAAACAGCTGGTACAACAAGAAGATGGGACCATTTTAAAGGCACAATACTCATTACACACAGTGCACAGTCCATCCTCCAGACTCTGCTGTCTGCGCCCCGTTCCAGAAAGCTAGAAAGCTTTAATGGGAAGCTGAGGTAGTAACTGTTTGTCCCCACCTCACCCTCCTTCCAGCCCTCTTTTCCCTGAGCTCAGAGTAATTTGTATTGATTGTTTTGTGTGCAACTTGATCCCGAGGTGATTCAGTGGGACTCCCACACAATCTCAAGTCTTCTCCACCTCTGCTATTAAGGGGGGGAGGTAGAAACGGAGGCGAATGATATTTCGGTTTTAATCGGGAGTCTACAGTCGAACAGAAGACATGATCTAGAGACTGAATCTATTAGAATTGACTATCAGTGGACATCAGTGGACCACAGACAACCCTCTGTGCTGTAGATCGTCTTGGAAACGCACCAGGCTGTTAGTGAAGATCCATCCTGCTGGCTATACTATGGCAAGTGGAGAGGAAGGCCATTGGGTGCAATCTGTGTGTGGGATGAGATGGTGTTCAACAAAGGGTCTAAATGTCCCATGTCCTCCATCTGCTGTTTTGTCTGTCTTGTCTCTTCCTGCGTCGGGTCTCTGTTATTTTTATGTTCTCTCTGTGTGATTGGTTAAATGTTTTTTGTGTGCTTGTCTTTGTGTCACTTCACTGGTTTTGTCTCTCTGTGGTGTCTGTTTGAATGAAAGTAATTACTTATGTGGCTCCGTTCTGATCCCCCCCCCCCCCCACCCCCATAGGAGCACACTTCACCAGGCATCAACACAGCCATGCTACCTCCTGCCGACACTTTCACCTGGGCGCTCCCCAGGCGCCCATCTCAGCAGAGTTCCCTCTAGGACACGCCAGCCAGCCGCCTCAGACCGGCCTGGCCACCCACCTGCCCCCAGCACACCATCCGCCCCTCACTGCCCTGCCTGCCCCCCCACAGTTCCAGGATGTGCCGGGGCCTCCATTCCTACCTCAGGCCTTACACCAGCAATACCTCATCCAGCAGCAGCTTCTTGAAGCGCAGCACCGCAGGATTCTCCCGCACTCCAGGTAGAACCACTGCCTGCCTGCGAATACAGACAGACACACACACAATCCGCAAACAGAGTCAAACACCTTATCTTTATCTTATTTGCAGAAGAACCCAGGAGCGTATTCCCCTGAACCCTCACCGACTGCGTTCAGGCTATGAGTACTCCCCTCCACTCCATGTTCCCCAGCCAATGACACAGCAGCAGCAGCGGTACCTGGCCGAAGGCACCGACTGGTGAGTCAGGATTTGAGATAAACGCCAGTCCCGTGGAGTCGAGAAACGATCTCCATCTCCGCGCCCATCTGTCTGTCTGTCACATTGGCCTAGCATGTGTGATGATGTTGATTTAGTCGCCTGTCTGTCTGCCTGCAGGGATCTCAGTGTCGACGCCGGCCTCCCTCATCACCAGTATCAGCTCCAGCAGCTTCCGCAGCACTATCAGCATTACCTGGCCTCCCCTCGAATGCACCACTTCCCCAGGAACACATCTTCTGCACAAGTGGTATGTCGATCATAATAAGTGTTCCTGACAGTGGTCCTAATCTGTCCTGTCTTTTTGTATTATTATTATTATTATTATTGCAAAACAAAAGACAGCACAGAAGAACAAGGCCTCTGAATTTTCCTCCATTGATTTGTTGCGTTGTAAAGCTGCAAATGCAATGATCAAAACATCAAATGAGTACTACAGATCGAATATTGCACTCCATTGAGAAAAATGGTGAAAATCGATGTAGCAGAATCAGAGAGATTTTTTATTCTATGGACAAAAACTTGGCATCTACATTACCTACAATACAAGTACAACCACTGACAGCTGGTTGGAGACCGCACAGGGACACTGTGTTTTCATTTTTGCAGTATGTTTTTGCAACTGGAAACAATATTCACACTTTTTTTTGTTTCTAAAAATCGAGAAAAACTTTAGCATTAGGCATTTTTGTAATATAATGAGGACTTCTCTTTCGCTAGGTTGTGCATGAAATCAGAAACTACCCCTACCCCCAGCTGCACCTGTTGGCACTGCAAAGTCTGAATCCTTCACGGCACGCCACAGCTGTGCGAGAAAGTTACGAGGTAAATACATTTCAAACACAGCCCGGTGAGACGTGTTAAACTTGGTGTCACCGGGTCGCCTTGTCTGCATTTTTATTTAGCGTATTAGAACTTTATATACACTGCTCAATCTCACGCCATAAGGGCTTAAAATTTGAGCTTTAACGTTCATTCATGGCCTCGGAAACATAATCTAACCTCAAGGTCCATTTAGTATCTGTTCTATTACTGTTTTTATTATTTATTTTTTTATTCTACTGTGCAGTATCCTCAATTGTATGCCTAATTTTTCGCCAGGAGCTGTTACAGCTGGAAGACCGGTTGGGGAGTGTCAGCAGAGGAGCTGTTCAGACAACCATAGAGAGATTTACCTTTCCACACAAATACAAGAAGGTAGGGCGTAATCACACACACACACACACAGAGTATTGAATCTATTCACATTGAGCTTTTTTTTTTTGACCCTATCTTTTGTCTCTCTGTAATCTGATCTGCTAAACAGAGAAAGCCCCTGCAGCTGAAGATTGGGGAGGAGGAGGAAACAGATGTGGACGAGAAGTGCACCATCTGTTTGTCCATGCTGGAGGACGGAGAGGACGTCAGGTCAGAAATGATCCGTAGCCCCTAGAAATCTTACTTCTTTTTTTAAGAAAACATCACCTTTTAAAGGAGATTAAAACAAAAGTTCGACCAGTTTGGGAGGAGGAATGAGAAGATTAACACCACTGTAATGTCTGTGAGGTAACCACAGAGCTTTGGAGGTTTAAATTACAAATGATTGGACATGTTTCATTCAGTTCAGGGGAAATCATTGTGTAAGCTGATAGGTTGATTTTGCAATGTTTTGGATGAGGCTAGCTGTTTCCCTCTGTTTCCAGTGTTTGTGCTAAGCTAAGCTAACCCAGCGAACCATCCATTGTTAACTTAATTTGTCAGCAAACACTAAACATATCACAAACCATTAACTAATAGCCGAATTCTCCTTCTTGCTCGCATTAGACATAGTGTCGCTCCACATCAGACCACGTCCAGCTTTAATCTGTGTGATTCATCCTCAAACAGCTGACACAGCAATAGATAAGACAATCAGTAGGCCGATTTTCTTACTGTCTGACACGAGCCAGGCTAGCTGTTTCCACCTGTTTGCAGTCTCTGTGCTAAGCTAGGCTACCCAGCTGGGTGGCTGTGGCTTCCTATTGAACAGACAGCTGCGAGCGGTGTCCATCTTCTCTTTCAGCTCTCTGCCAGAACACCAAATGTTGGACCTCTTAAGCAATGACTCGCACGTGTTCACATGCGCATGCATTTAAGTCGGGGAGGGGGGTGATAAATTCAGGGGTGAAGAACTGTTCCCCGGGGTGAGAGGGTCGGCTTACAGCGTATGAAGTCTCAGCTGTCTGAGAGACATGCGGGACTGATGACTCAACAGAAGTCGTCTCCGCATGCCTGACTGAACAAAATTAAATCCCCGCTGGTTTCAGGAGTTCTCCGTGTGCACATAACTGTGTGAATCAAACGCTGACCCGGTGTCTCTCTTTGTCTCTCTGTCCTCCAGGAGATTGCCCTGCATGCACCTCTTCCACCAGGGCTGCGTGGACCAATGGCTGGCCACCAGCAGGAAGTGTCCAATCTGTCGGGTTGACATCGAAACACAGCTGAACCCTGACAGCTGATGAGATTTTAACCCCCCCTCCTCACTCCTCCGCCCTCCCTGTCAATCACCCTCGTGTGGTTCCTGCTTTCTTCCACCCCCGGCTTGCCGGCACTCTCTCCCCATCCCTCCCCACTGTTGGGTGCTTTGCCAAATGTCTCCAGACTTCATGTGACATCACCACCCTTCTGACTCACGCTTTACTGAGCCAAGCCAGGATAACTAACTGCACGAGAGGCTGCAAGGGACTCTCTTTATATAGAAGCACATCCCTCTGGAGGCAAAAGACACGCAGACACAAACACATACTCATGTACACAGGGTTTACTTGTAGCTTGCTGGTCGTAAGTGGGGTGTTGTTGCTGTTGTGGTGTTGTACTGTAGGTAGCCCCGGGCTGTGTAGCATGTCCTCAAAGCCATGACTTAATGTCCTGAAAGTGGAAAACACATAACCCCACACTGAGCTGGCTACTTTCTCTCTTTTTCTCTCTCTCTTTCTATATATATAAATACATATATATATATATATATATATATTTCTCTCTTTTCAAACACACTTCAATCAAAGTGAATATTCTGCCACACAAGAAAAACTTAACAGAAACTAAATGCTCTGATGCCATGTTTACCTAAAGATCATTTGTGGTCGTAGTAGAGTAGCAGTAACCAACCAAGTGATATCTGGTGTGCCGTCGCCTTCTTTTTGCAGAGGGGGGATCAGGCGCCAGCTAGCTAGAGTGTTTTAATCCTATCATGCAGCTTTGACATTTTGCAATACAGTTGTACATTTACCTTTGGGTTGGTGTCATGTGAGATGGTGTTACGTGAGTAGGTCTCTTTCGCCGCAGCGGAAAACCGAGCCCAGCGATCGAGTCGTCGTGTGTTTAAATTTTTCAAAATAGGTAGAAAGTGTTTATACCAAAATGCATTTTGTCACGGTGTAGCTTGAGCCTGACGTGCAGGCTCACATGTATGTATGTGTGTGTGTGTTTGGGAGTGTGTGTGCGTGTGTGTGTGTGTGTGCGTGCTCTGCCCTGCTGTGTGTGACTTAAAGAATGTGTCTAACAAATCTGTTCAGAAAGTGCAAATGTGAGCGTGTTTCAAGGGTTTTTTCAAGGGCCACGCGTAGATGTTAACTCGCTGTAGGTTAATAGCATGGCCATTGGAGTGCGAATCCAACACGAAGCCAAAACAAAAACAACAAAAACAAAAAGGGATGATGAAAAAAAAAGGAAACTAGCCGCAGAGCGTGAGAAGTGGGAGGAAGATTTAGCTGCCCTTGTACCTGTATCTACATCTGGCGCCGGTGGGCCAGTGGCAGAACAGCGTGTACTGGAAAAAAAAATTTAAAAATGCATGTTTCATCGTTGACTTGGGCTGTTAGCTTCGGTAGCGTTTCTTCAATTTTAAAGAGGTACAGGGATGGCTTTGCATGACGTAGTTAATCTGAGCTGTGACTATCTTCTCAACACTAACAAACAAACAACAAAAAAAAAGAGCACGGTGTCAGCGGCTGCTCCCCCTGACGTGTAGCGTGTGTTCATCCCTGTCCTCCTTTTTGGCGGCAACGACGGGATCCTCTTTTTGATGTTTACCTTATTGCCTAAAGAACAAGCACATGTGACAATAGTTATAGCAACAAAAAAAGGTTTTTTTCCTCGGTATTGCATTTGCGTCGGTTTATATTTAGGTATAGATTCATGCAGTGTTTTCGGCAGAGAAGAAGAGAGGAGCTTGCGTATTGATCTTGTGTATTCATGTGACAGACCTCCCCTCGTGGTTGCTATGCTGGTTGCTATGCTGTATTGCTAGAAACATGTAGAACGTGATGCCACGGAGGCAGCCTCCCTCTCGCAGTGCACACAGACGTGAGATGGCACCACAGCAGGAAGAGACGTCCGGGCTGTTAAAACCAGTCGACCCTCCTCCTCCTCCTCCTCCTCCTCACTCGCTACATGACCAGTTTGTGTCAACTTTCAGTTTCCACCGGGTTACAGAGGATGCCTTTAGGACCGTCACTGTCCTATGCACTGTGATAATAAAGGATAAGCCCGGAGACTCTTTAGTCTTTCAGTGGGGCCGAGGATCAATTAACAAGGATTACTTCTCTCTCTCTCTCTCGCTCTCTCGTCTTATGTGCACTGCCAGTGTTGACACTGCCTCCTCCTGTAGTGGAGTCATCTGTGATGAAGTTTTCATAGTTTACACAGGGTGTTGTCAGTTGAGATGCCTTAAGTATTTAACAATCATAATTTATTACTAACTGTAGATATTGTGGGTATGTATTTAATTTTATATAGTTTTTTTTTGTTTTTGTTGTTTTTTTTTTGGGGTGGGTGACTGAATCATAATTTATTTATTTAGAAATAACACAAAAATGCTATGAAAAAAAAACTATTACCTCATTTTTGCATTGTTTTAAATGGGAATGCTTTGCATGCAGTTGTATTTTTTTTGGAACACTAAAGTTAAACAAAAAAAAAACAAAAAAAAATACGAGCCCTGCTGTTTGATCTCCACAAGCTGGCTGTGCGATGTTTACTGTCCAAGGCTGAGCTACTGAGCCCGCTCTCCGTCTGTCTCTCTGTCTGTCTCTGTCTTTTTCTGTCTTACTTTCTCTCCGTCTGTCTCTCTGTCTTTTTCTGTCTTACTTTCTCTCTGTCTGTCTCTGTCTTTTTCTGTCTGTCTCTCTCTTTCTCTTTCTCAGTCTCTTTCTCTCTCATGTGGTGCTGTGGATCTTGGTTACATTCCATTCAATGCAATTTCTCTGATCCCCCATGCTGTGATGTAGTGGACAAACTGCAATGAAGTGAATTTGGTTTTAGTTTGTGTTTTATTTTTATTTTTTTTTTGCACTCACTTGTTTAAATATGGGAACCCTCTCACTGGCAAAAAAAGTTAGTTTTAGATTTAATATTATCAGTAAGAACTCTGGCTTTTTATTTTGTATGCTCTGCTTCTCACAATGCACTATGGGTCTTAATAATGATCATCTGTGAAGCATGTTTCCTTCTCTTTAACTCTTTGTGTCTATCTTTTAATTTTCATCTTCTCTCTTTCTCTCCGGTGTTTCTCTTCAGTTGTTTTTTCCAGAATATAGTTTGTAGATTTTAAGCATAACAAGTGCCTCGCTTTAAGTGTTAGGAGATATTTCCATACTAACTGAAACCATTAATAACAATCAAGTCCATGAAGCCACCATGCCTTATTGGTTGCATAATAATTAATTAAAAGAATGAGTCACGAAGGAGCTGAGACAACATTTGACGGGTGTCGACAAAAGCCATTTATCCTCGAAAAAATTCATGTCAAACGGTCCAAAAATAGCTGTCGGCTTGTCGTGCTGGAGCATTGCACGTCGTGGAAATAGTTCTATAAAGAGGCATGTTTCACTGTGGGCTTTGCAAACACTCACACAAACTCTTCCTGATTTTCATTTCTCCGTTCTCTCCACCGTCTATCTCCTGCTTTCTTTGTTTGATTTCACCGTCCATCTCTCCTCTCAGACTCTATCCTCCTGTTTCCTTTCACAGTCTAAAAAGGAAGGCAAGGATTTTAAAGCACAACCTTTTCTAAAAATGCATGTTTTCTCAGGTTTCAATATAGTCTCGATGGTTTAATAGTATATGGTGATATATATACAAAGAATATAACAGAAAAAGAAAAAAAAACGTATGAATTTTGTTGCCGTTTGAAACTGAAAAACAAAGCTGAAGAGAAAATATCCCAAAAAGTGCCAGTGAAAGGGCTGCCGCCATCCTTGTATGAAAATCTGCTGTTTAGCTGTGACTGCGCAATGTTTTTCAATATAGGATATTTTATCTGAAAATAGAACTATTTATCATTAATATTAAAGCAATAGCGCATTAATGGTGATGAGTGTGTTGATGAAGAAATGGATGAGAATATTATGGGTAAATGTTAGATTCACATGTGGTGGAATTTTGTACTTTTATTTATTATTACTAATAATAATAATGATAATGATTTCAAAAGTTGCATTGCTAAACCCAAACTGTTCTGTTTTTTTAATTTTAATTTTATTTCATGGCTTGTATATTATCCTTTTGTATGTGCTCTTTTTGTAATAAATTGAGTAAAATGGACAAGCAGGTGTTTTCATGTCTTAAATTCCAATTTAAAATGATATCAGATGATAAAATGTTGTTACAATCTGACTCTTAAAGAAGCTGTTATTGGGTAAAATAAAAGAAAATTCAGCTTTCTTTATGTTTTATGTTTACATCAGGTGGAAACATTGATACCATTGAAGATACATTATGTATTAATTCATTGAGAAGAGTTAAATCCGGGGCGTTAAAACTACTACAACCGAATCCAGTTGCCCCAGACTTAATTCTTCTCAAAGAAAGATGACCTGAGACCTTTCACAGATTTACAAACTCAACTTGAACCTTCAGAATCTTGACTTTTGATTTATCTTTATGATTTTTTTTTTTGGCTCCACCAACTCAAACAGTTCCCCAATTGGACTGAGACTGCAACACACAGTAGCTTCCTCGCTTAGATCATGTTACCAAAGCCCAGTGGACGTCAATATTTTTTAGATTTCACCAAGTTTGAAAGCAGTTCAAAGCCTGCATTGTTTGCCTCATACAGTATGGGCTCACCTGGAGGTTTGTGCTGAAGTATCCAGGCTTCTTTCCTCCCCTTCATCTTCTTCTGACGACCAGTTGAATGGTTTTTGTGGAAAAATCCTTAAATTGTCTTTGCTGTCTATTCTAAATTTAAGATAGATAACTATAGACGCCCTAAGCGGTCATGCTTTCATACACTGTATCTCCTCAGTGTTCTCGTGATTACAAGTTACTTTCATTTGTTTATATTGTCTCTCGAGTTACCTCATGAAAATGATCCCATTATCTCGGGATAGCAACATTTTGTTATTTCGGAATAATTACATAAATAACTCAGGATCTCGAGACAACAAATGAAAATAACTAAAATAAAATGTATGAACGGCAGAGCTGTGAAGCGGAGTGATACATGAAGTTAAAAGTCCCAGTGATGATGACCGACTCACTCAAATCACTTGGCCGGAACTAACTGTTGTGTTATAGACTTTATAGTACATATAATCTAAAAGGCTAAACACATAGAGTTGCCTTTTTCCACACCCAACAGACACAGAGCACCATTTCATTAATTCCGAGTTGTTTTTCTTGCCACCTGACTCTGTATTTAACTGTTTTTGAGCGGTAACATTTGTCTTTTTAGCTGCTAGGTGCTCCACTTTTGTCACCAGCTAGTTGCTTATTGTGTGTGTTTGCTGTTTGGCATTGAGCAGGTAGTGTAGAACGGGTTCATCGGAGCGTTTGTTACTGTAAACTGCTGTGAAATAAAGAGAACAATGAGTTAAATGATGCTCAGACACTTTGTAGAGCTGTTCTTTGTAAGTCAGACAGGTTGATGGCTGTAAATCCAGTATCACAAAAGAGTTTAATCTTTTACAAAACCTCCGTTATAACAAAGCAACTGAGCATACCATCACTGACATATGAAATTTATAAAGAATGGCACATTCAGTCTTCTGACCTAAGAACATATTGTCACAGTATTTCATTGCAGGCCATATTCTCAGGTAGTATTAAATATTGAACTATAATATCATAAAAAAACAACTATGAATGTAAAAATCTGTCTCAGTTCCTGAGATATAAAACTTGCCAGAGCAGAATCTCTTTGGTCATTACGCTGCTGTTTTTATAAATAATACTTTTTCTAATATTTCGTGTAGATGACCCTGGCGATCTGCCCGTCAGCCTTGTTCTTGTCCAGCCACTTCCCACAGATGAAGACGGTGGTGACACCATTGGATGTGTTAGTGACTTCCACGCGATCCAGCAGCCAGCCGGGGCTCAGACCGGAGTTGTCGTGCTCCATCCGGATTTTGTGCAGCTCTCCCATGTCCAGCATTTCCAGCATAAAACGGTCCGTCTGGTCGCGCTCGAAGAGGTTACGAAAACTCTGCCGCAGCTGCCGACGGCCTGACTCTCCATTGGTGCCGTAGACAGTGATGAAGACATTGGCATCTGTACCCGCTCCTTTCTGATCGCCCGTGATGACGATGATCTCGTACTTGATGGGCACCAGGCTTCGAGCTTTACTGACAAAGCTCTCGATGGTCTTTGTGCACTCGAAGGTCAAGTAATCGTCCCTCTTTGGAGAGAGAGGGATGTGGGCGTTGCAAATGAAGATGTACCTGCAGGTGGAGGGAACAATATAATTTGTTACCATGGAGTGTGGATGGGTGTAGATCCACTGAGCAGTAACCAATATCTTACTTGTTTTCCAGTTCCTTTTCAGTGATGACGACCTCCTCCACATGCCATAAAACCTCCCCCTTTACTTTCTTTCCATCCTTGGGTGTGTGGCCCAGGCAGATACCAGCGATATCACCGAGGTTCTTGGACGAAAACTCGAACCTGTCCACATTTCCCCTAAAAAGCGAGAGAAATAAGCCAGATGGAGTGAGTGGCTATTATCTTCAATTGGCCCACATACTTTAAATTCATGCCACTGCTAATTTGTTCTGTGTCAGAATGAATTTTCTACAGGATGGTGTAATGTCATGATAGTGGACTGCATTGCTAGTCTGGTCTCAAGTGCTTGGTGCTGGTAGGATTATCATAATAAGTGTAAAGGGAGAATAAGAGAGAGAGAGAGCACATTTCCTTTAAGCTTTTTCATGCAAACAAGATGCAGCTCGTTGAGTTAATCTGGCAGCAAGTACCTACCGCAAGAACCTCTTCTTCTTTGAGTTCTCCATTACAAATTCCTTTGATCGACCCTTCCTCCCCTCAAGTACAATCCAGGCATTTTCTTTGGTTTCAGCTTCTCCAGTTGTGATACAAATTTCGTACTCTTTAAAAGAGAGAGAAAACACGGACACTAAGTAAGTAAACCGTCTCAGCTGTCCTCAGAATGTACAATCAACGTAAAGGTGCTTTAGCAGGAACATATATTAGATCATTCAAAGCTTTAATCTTGAAGATTTTCATGAAATCAATCCCAATTTTGATGAAATTTATTGTCTAATTTTCAGTAACTATCTCTCCACGTGGTAGTTTATATTGTGAGTGGCGGGGTCCGCCATTCTGGAGACGTTGCGGTACGTAATCCAGCAATGATGTCAGCCTTTACCCCGTGAAGTAAGTCACAGCTAATGCAAACAGACCATCTGACTGTTGCTGCTTCACATTAAAAGCATGACAAAAAAAACAGGGTGGCTTTTACTGTGAAGAAACAACAGGAAACACCAACGTTAGCAGTGACCAGGATCATTCATTCAGACTTCTCTTTCAAAACAATGCACCTACACTCGCTGTTGCCACAGTAACCACAGCCGTAGCTAAACCAACAGGACTGAAACCTCAACGCGTTTTATGTTCAGGCCTTACTCGTCTTCTCGTCGAGGTCTAAGAAGGCGTTGTTAGAACATGGCAGTTCAATCATTATTTGTCCGTCATCAGCGTTCTTGGCAAGCCAGCGATCACATGGGAAACGAAATGGTTTGTCCAAGAGCTCATCCTTCACATCAATATACTCCAAATGCCATCCTGGAGCAGGACCTGGGTGCAATGCAGGATCAGGAAACAAACAAGACAGTGAGTAAAAATGCTGTCAAGAATGATAAACCTGAGAGTGATGTAGCAATCTTTCAGGACGGTGAATGAATAAAAAAAAAAACTGCATCAGCTCTTCAGATTTCCTCAAAGTCAGACAGTGATGTAGTGGTTGTTAGTGTTGGACAGCAGCTCCATTAAGACGTCAGCTGTCCAGGTTTCAACAAAATCAGACAAGTGATGACTCAGACATCTCCTGTGATGTCTGACTAACGGATCAGTGGCCAGATTTCTCTCACGTTGTGTGAACTAAACATAATTTTTGCAAGTTAACAAGACAGAAGGTGCAGATTTAATCATGCAGAGTGACCGCGTATCTGCATGTCTGACCTGTGTTGTCGTGCCAGACCCGTACTTTGGAGAGATCTCCCAGGCTGAGGATGTCCGTGAACCGGAACGTGTCCATCTGCTTGCGCTCAAACTTGTTGGACTTGGTGGACTCTTTCAACGCCAGCGTCCCAGAGTCGCCGTTCTCTCCGAATATGATGATCCACACGTTGGCATCAGTGCCTGCCCCTGAGGAGACAGGAGAGAGTCACCCCTGTAACGTAGCTCTAAGTTAGTACAATGTCCACCAAAGAAATCAGTTATAATTAAATTGGTGTAGTTTGATTCAAACTATCATTTCAATGACAAATCGTATCTGGTAAACTTGTTCTGACTCAACAGAACGAAGCTCATACAAATATTAACTACAGCTGACATCTGTGAAGAGTTTTGTGATTAAAAATTTAAAAGCGCTTCCACTTTGTTGCAGAGCTCTTAAACTGCGGTGCATCTCATCTTTTGCAGGCATTTGTTGAATTATTTGTTGTAATAAATACTGAGATCGCAAAGCCCCGAGGAAACTTGATCGGCAACAACAACCGACCCCGCCATGCTTAGAATAAAATGAGACACGTTCTCCGACCCAGACAGCTCATCTATAATCCCGCTATCCTTTATTATTTCATTACAGTGGGTTAGACACAATGTGTATTAGTTCATGGTGAGCACAAACCTCACTCAGTCCACTGCAGAATTTTTGTCCTAGTTTACACGTCTGTGCACAATGCTGGAAATCCAATATTTTAATTAACACCTCTGTAGTTCTAATGAGCAATAAATAAAATTGGAAATTTCAATATTTCTGAAGCTGCTTTAAGAATTGCATCTGCTGTTAAGTGATTCTTTTCTTCTCACATACCTATATGCTATATGCACACGTACATACGTGACACTCAGTGCCTCTTCACACATACATCCAAATCACCCCCACAATAATCCCAAAGGGGACAATTTCCTTATGCACCGCAATGCATATGCAATGTTGTCTGCATGTGTGTGTGTGTGTGTCTCTATCAGCCAGGCTCATTATTCCTCCCAGAGCCTCAGTGGTGGTGCAGGGCTACATCTTAGTTTCCAGTAACTGCCAAGGGCAGAGAACGGTCCTTTGAAGTCGGCTCAGACTTCTCACCATGCTATCGTATTGATCAGCAACACTACTGAGCTACAGAAAATACTGCATGAAGAAAAAAAAGAGGACAGGAGAAGTGGATTTCTTTCATTTTAATGTCGGAGTCAAACCAGGATATTTTAAAAAAAAAACATTGACGTCATGAGACTGGCCAGAGGGGGTTCAGAAAATAAATCTGTGCATCGTAATGCATTTTAAAAGTAACAATAATCACATTGGAAATAATGTCAGTGCCATCATACAGATGCCATGTTTCCACAGTTTCACGTGGCACGAAGGGGTTACAATTAGCAACTACACCACTAGATGCCACTAAATCCTACACACTGCTCCTTTAATAGTTCAGATCTTGATCGCTGTTTCTGTCCCTCTGGTGTAACTCATAGTTATGTGTCGTGAGCGTGTAGTTCAGGTCTATGGAAAGCATTGTCACTGATCAATCTTGCCTTAAGAGGTAGGATGTATAACCAGAGTGCACCTCCTGATTATTATTCTACATTGTTCGTAAATTATCTAAAAGGACTTGTATCATCTTAATAGTAATAGTAGCCTTAGAGAATCGTTTAATTTAACATTATAAGAAATATATTGCCAAATTAAAAAGACTCAGAACATGAATTTTCTTCACTCCTCCTGGAAAAACACAAATCTCTGAACAAGGACACATCGAATGAGGATGAGGAAACATCATTTATATCATATCCGTCTAACTCAGCCTTGAGCTTTGGATAGTGATGTGAAAGATTACAGATATAAATCTATTATGAATCCTTCGAGAGGTGCAAGGTTGTAGTATTAATTCGGCGCCACAGAGTGAGGAGTTCACTGATCTGACATCATCTACTTTGAACTTTGCTATTTGAACATGTTACCCTCCGGTGCAGGCAACAGTGAGGTGATGGCAAGGTGAACACGGGTCACACTTGACAGATGAAGTCTCTCATCTTGACCTTTGAGTTCTTTGGGATCCCCCAGGAAGAGCTGGAGGATGTTACTGATAAAAGAGGATGTCTGAGCTCTGTCCCTGGACCTGATGCTGACCCCGAGATGAAAGGATGGATGGATCATGTTGGTATGACTACAACATGGATCTGAAATGCCCTCATCTGTTGAATTCCTGTGCCTCAAGGTCTGATCCAAATGGAAACACATTAGGTGTTCCCCAGAGATCAATCCTCGGCCCCCTTCTTTTTCTGGTGTAAGCACTGACATATACAACTTGTAGCTGCATTATCACTTACCTGCATGGTCACCGGTCTTGACCTGGATGATATAGGTGGTGGGCTCCACCATCAACTCCTCGTCTACCATAGCAGCCATCTCGCAGATCATGCTTCCCTTGGGTCCAAGTGTCTTGGACAGCCAGTCCTCGTAGGTGAACACAGACACCTCCTCTGTGGCCAGGTTACGCAAGATAACCTGGATGGCACAGAGTTTGTTGTTCAAATATAATACCACACCTATTTTAAATGTCATTCAGAATCCTGACATTGATTTTTACGATCCAGTGTCACAGTCAAAGCACAAAAAATCACCTGAGAATTAGAGTGTAATAAAAAAAGTATGGCACATAAAGTTTTTATGAGATATTTAAGTTATGTCAACAAAATCTAGCCAGTGCAAGTGTGTTTAGTGTGTTATCATGTGAACATTTTCATCAAACACCTTGAAAACTAATACGTTTATCTGTTTTAGTGGCAATTTGCAAATGTTCACATGCACTAAAGTACGCCTGGGACAGATGAAAATATTAGTTTTGCAGATATTTAACCTGATGATGCTAGAGTTAAAGACCCTTGAGAGATCAACAAAGGTATTACAAATCATCCTGATGAGGGATTGAATGTCTGTATCCACAGATGTCACTAAAAGGAAGTCAGTGGATCACCAAAGTCAGTATGATTCCACCTCTGGGGACCACGAATGTATGGTTCCATGTCAATCCAGCAAACAGTTGTTGAGATATTTAAGTTTGAACCACAGGTTAGCGTGCACAAAAGCAAGATGAATATATGAATAATATTATGAATTATGTTATGGACTTTAGTGTGCTGTGTACTCTGCTTCTTCAAGATGTCTGATCAGTAGTACTGGGAAACATTTCATTACTAGGCAAAGACTCAGCTCAGTCAGCCACACTCCACTCTGCATATTTATTTGGTCAGATTACTATGCTGGCAGTTCGCCCGGCACACTGTTGTGCCCATTTCTATACACAGACCCAGCAATCCATAAAGGCAGCACATCTGCTTGTGATGCTGAACACACAAGGCTCTGTGCAGGGTCAAATCAAGGAGATGTTCGCAGCCGCTGAGTCCCAGGCACGGACGGACAGGGCTTGGTATTGTTCCTGACTGCTCTGCTACTCTGCAGGCATGGTGCCTTTACCAGAGAAGACATTTGCATAGGAAATGTGTTCTATTTCATCAAAGCAATTGGCCTGAGACATCAGACTGAATTTTGGAGGTGAGCAGTGATGCCGTCCTCGCAGGGGTCAGTCAAAAAGAAAAAGTACTGAACCATTTTGGGAAACTATGTATATTAATGCAGTCGATTATATTTCTGGATTATGCATTAAAAAATGTTTGATATTTTGGACACACACACACACACACACACACCAGTGCGCACACAGAGGAAATTTTAAATGAAATGCCGCCTCTCTCTGCTGAATACAGAAACGCACAGCGCTCATTAATGTGTGTTTGTGCAAATGTGTGTGTCCGCGATGCCATAAACAACAGCACGGGGAACAAAATGGGTCAATATGCTCACTCCAGGAACTCTGGGGCCGTGCTGCGTCTGTGTCTTTGTGGGTGGGTGAATCATTGACCGTTCTCCTGCAGGCAGGGATAGATGTGTGTGTTTATTTGTCTGTGTGATACAATAGATTGATGATCCTGTGACCTACATCATACAGCGTCAGGGTAAAAAAAGAAAAAAAAAACATAAACCTGTGACTGATTTGCACTATTGATTTTGTTTCTGCCTTTTTTTATGCTTCTGGTTCTATGTTTCATGGATTAGATGTGCAGTTTCTTTTTGATAACCAATTAGCTCTGGACAAGACAAGAAGAAGTAATCGTGCACGATCAGCTCATTCTGGAGAATTAAACCATGTTCGAAGCTTTCCTCTTGTTGTAATCTTTTTAAATGTTCCTGCATGTAAACATGCGTCTATCTGTCTTGGTTCTCCTCTGCAGATCTAGCATTGCATATAAAACTGTTTGACTCGTGATGGATGGTTAAAAAACAGTATGGATACAGCAGAACCGGAGCTATAACATATCTTCCTTGTCCCTGCATACCTACAATGCAAGCAAACAACTCAGTGTCTTATGGTAGTAGCAAGGCAGAGATGAGGAGCAGGATACAGAGGTCGGGTTGTCTTTCTAACTCCACACCTCCAGATTTTCTTTTTCATTTGGGGCCATAACTTTTTTATATAAGCTGTAGTACTCCCCATAAACTCTAAGCACACTTTTATGTGTAAGATCCGTGGAGTCCCCCTTTAAAGGTGAGCTGACCTGATCCAGAAACCAGTCAGGACGACTGCCCGAGCCATCAATACGAAGCCTCATTTTCCTCAGTGGGGCAATGTCATCAATCTCCATGTTGAAAGTGTCCTCCTGACCGCGCTCAAACCTGTTATCCACCAAACAAACGACACAGAATTTATCATCTGAAGCATAATAAAACAGCCTGTTTATTTTTATTGTCGCGTCCTGTGTTCACGTTTGGCTACCTGTCCTCATCCTTCTGCAGCAGCATCTCCTCTGTGCTGCCGTTGACTCCAAACACAGTCATGTAGATCAGGGTGTCCGTTCCCGCGTTCTGCACGTCGCCTGTCACTACGGTCACCTCGTAGATAACCTGACGTGAAAATGTTTGACGTTTTTACTCAACATGCTTTCTTCACGTTCTGCACCTGCATCTTGCACAAGCAGTATTACCTCTAAAACATCACAAGACATGCAAGTTTATCTTGCAGGTAATGAACAATAATCCTACAGTCATATTTTTAAAGAAAGTTTGCTGTAAACAGCCATAAATATATCACAAATGGTCTTTGGAAAGTGTTTTAGGCTGCTCAAAGAAGCTTTAGTTAGCACTTCATGATTAATCTGGCTTTATTATTATGAGGATATGTACCACAGTCCTTTAAAGAAGCTGTAATCAAACCTCTACTTAAAAATCTCACTCTTGATCCAGAGGTTTTAGCCAATAACAGGCTGATATCCAACCTTTCCTTTCTCTCTAAGATACTTGAGAATGTTACGTGACTTTTTCCGTGAGAACGGTTTATCTGAGGATCAGTCAGGACTTTGAGTGCAGAGACAGCACTAGTGAAAGTTACAAACGGTCTTCTAATTGCATCGGGCTCGTCTCGTACAGACTCGTCTTTGCACTTGTCTCGTTAGATCTCAGTGCTGCCCAACATGTTCTGCTCAAAGTTTCTGACTTTTGAGCCTCCGCAAATAATATTATAAAGATAGATATACAGTCTAGAGCTGCTCTATATTTAAAGTGTCAGGTGAAAACTTCTGTTATAATTTGGCGCTATATAAATAAAATTAAATTGATTATGGAGGGACCATTGCCAAAATTGTAAATCAGTGTGATTGTAATGTAGTAACTCTCCTACTGGTTACATTTTTTATATTTCTATTGCTAACATAAATAGATCATGATGGCATGGGACACTGTCTGACTCCCTCTGATAATAATATTACTTAACGCTTTATCTTACTTGATATATTATTGTATGAATTTATAAACATAGTCCTGTCTAATGGTGTCAAGAAACTTCAGCCTCAAAGATAAGCATGAGGAAATGTTCATTGTAATAAAAATCACAGATCTTTAATACCTTCATCAATAAATTTAGCTTTAATAAATCCATCTATCTCAATAATCTTGTGAATTATGGTTTTAATTCTAGTGGCAACACATTTAAATAAGATTCTAGTGTCATGATCTTTTAAATTTAATGTTTTCTCTGACAGCAGATGAGGATTTAGAGGTGCTTGTGCTGTTTTCCTGAAACACCTGAATGTTTTTTAAGAGGTTGGAAGTTCTTTTAATGAACTCAAATCCCATTTAAATCAGGATAATTACCAGATTTTATGGTAATAATTGGAAAATTAATGTTTAATCATGATTTATATGAGCTCTGGTATCATTGGATACATTTTTTTTAACAGTAGAAATTGGCTGCTGTGGTAATTTCATTGGTAATTGTGATGTATGTTCTCAGCCATATGACTGTGCTTTGTGTGGATCTGTTCATGTTTACGTACCTTCTGGGTAATAGAAATGGCCTCTGCATCCAGTATGTTTAAAAATATAGACGTCAAACCATCTCCTCGATCTTTGGCCAGCCAGCACTTGCAAGCGAAAGTATATTTGACCCCTTTGGTTGGCACAGCAACAGCCAGCTCATCAACCAGCCAGCAGCTCTCAGGAGTGGCCCCATCATGGCCGAGCTGCAGGGGTGGGAGAGAAACAATCACTTCAAGCAACGTGGGTGTATTTTTCTGTGCGTTCATGTGTGAGAGTGCACGATCCTCAGTGAAACTGTAAAAAGCTTCCCTCTCCCCTCCCTCACCTCGACCTTTTTGATCTCCCCCACGTCTACACCGTAGGACTGAAAGTTCTCAAGAGAGCCGGCCATAAAGCCCTGCGTCTCGTCCGGCAGGTCCAGCCACAACCTCTCTGTCTGGGTTTGATCGGCCCCGATTATGATCACATAAGCCCTGCTGGTAGTGCTAGCATCGCGCTCCAGTCCGGTGCAGATGGTGATATGGTATGGTATGACTGCACAGGAAGAGCACAACACTTATTCATTCATGAGAGCACCAGATTATGTAAAGACGCATGTGTTAGAATATTAATGACAAACATTCACAGAGCAGAGGATGAATCATAGAGATTCTTGACTTTTCTTACTCGGCAGCTCGGTTTCTTCTTCCTCCTTCTTTTTGCTCTTCTTGTTCATGTTACTGTCGACGCTCTTCACCGTCAGGGCCGAGTTCTTTTTACTGTTTAGGCCCTCTCGAACTCCTTCATAACCCTGAAAGAACGCAACACACACACATGTAGACAAACACCATCACAGATACACGCTAAGATCTAAAGAAAACATGCAATATCTATGTTGGATATACGAGCTTAAACTGTTCACTGAATGTCTGAGCCTCAAGGTCTGAAGCATGGTCGGTGTTCCCCAGAGATCAATCCATGGTCCCCTTCTTTTTCTGGTGTAAACACTGACTACATATACATGCAGACAGCATGTATTTTTAAGATTTTAATTTCTGGTTTGTCTCATTACAGTGTTTAAGGTTTATTTTCTAGGCTAGTTTCTAAAATCCTCCTGAAAAAAAAAGATTTTTGGACTGATGTTTTTCATTGAACAGCGGATGCAGATTTAGCACAGATATACTCACGGTGCCCGGAGGATAAATTTTAATGACTCCTCTGATTTTCTCATCTTGTGCCACCGGCACATCAAAATGTTTTCATTTATTCAACACATTGGTTTGTGACCTGCAAAACTAATGACTTTTCTTTCAGCCACAGCTAATACTAGCTGTAATTAACAAATGTTAGAACACTGAAGTAACATGATAAACATTATCGGCTTTAGTGCATCGTCATAGAGCTGCTAGTGTGGCTGTGACATGTTTAAATATAATTTTTATATTCTCCTTCATTGTTTTTGGGATGCAAACAGAAAATCTAAGACCATAAGAGTGAACTGACCTTTAAGTGGTTGCATTTTATATTTTATTCTCCTTTATTCTACTGTGTTTTAAGATGGACAGATGTCTTTCATTCTACCTTGACATAGAAGACTCTCTCAATGCGCTGGTCCTCCTTCTTCCTGGACAGCCAACGTTCACATAAGAAGAGAAAGACCTCCTCCGTATCCTCGTCATACACCTCCACCTGGTCCAAGTACCAGTCAGGACTTATCATACTGTTATCATGGCGAATTTTAATCTTGAAAACTATTCCGAGGTCAACCGCCTCTAAAGTGAATTTATCCACCTGGGGGAAATAAAATGTCACCATTGGTTATGTAGTTTGTACTTTTTTTTTTTTGTATGATTCGGTTTGCCAAAGTGAAAAATACAGATCTTACAGATCCCCGTTCAAATTTGTTGCTGTTCGTCTCAGACTTGCTCAGTTTCCTCTCTCCAGTGTCCCCCTGGTCCCCGTAAATTGTGAGGAAGACGTTGGCGTCGGTGCCAGCTCCGTACACGTCGCCTGTCATCACTGACACTTGGTATGTGTGAGCTGTAGAAGGGAGGATGATCACAGACAAGCACACAGGGAATCGGTTTGACGCAAATTGCAGTACACAGAGTGAAAAGAAAGCAATTTTCCATCGCTGTTTGATGCCTCTGTTATAACAGAGACTCGGGGACTCTGGTTTCTAAACTAATTTGCAGAAAGGTGAGGGAAGACAAATCCTGCATGTCTGTGAGTATAAATGTGTTGTTTGTCTGTGTGTCTAACATACTCTCCAGGGCATCTTCCACTTCGATTTCAGTCACTTTCAGGTTTCCGTCTCGTGAAAGTTTCTCAGTGATAATGTCAGAGGGTACCAGCTCTCTCACTGTTTCTCCATCATCCTCCGACTTGGCGAGCCAGCGCTCACATGGGAAGATGGTAGTCTCTGAACCCTACGGAGAAAAAGAGAATGAGAGGGAGGGAGGTGCGCCTTAGAGGAAAATCATTGAACACAGTGTCTTGTCTGAGTCTGGGCTCAGTGTGTGACAATGCTGGATTGCCCTCATCTATCTGTGAAGAGAACATCTCCACCTACTGACCAAAAATAGTGCGTCATGTGTTACAAGGAGTAAAGACAAATACACTGAAAGTACTCTACATCAGATATTTGAGATGATTATTTCACATTAAGGTAAAAGTAGTGCTGGTTTAACAAATCACCTGTCCAGTACAATTTTGAGGTACTTGTACTTTTACTCCACTACAACGCAGAGATGATTCTACTGTGTACTGTATTTTCTAGTTACTTAACAGATTAAGATTTCTGCATACAAAATATATATCTTGTAAAATGTGATGTATTGTTATAGATTAAAGCACCCAGCAGTATATAAAGTTAGTTAATTCCACCTTGATCTACTACAATCATAAAATGCTACTACACGCTTACTTGGGGAGGAATTGCAAGTACTTTTACTGAGTGTTTTTATTTTGCAGTATTGCCACTTGAGTCAATTATCTGAGTAATTCTCCTCCACCCCTGCAGGCAGTACCTTTCCCTTCCCGAGCAGGCGTCTGATCTCCACTCTGTCCAGGTGCCAGCCTGGGTTGACCCCACGGTTGTCATGGCCGATACGGATCTTCTCCATTACATCACCCACATCTTCTAGCTGCACAGAAAGCATCGCTAAATTAACAATGTACGCAGAAATACACTGCTGCAATACACAACAATGTATTTATTCTGCTTATTATGAGTCAAAAATGTGTTATTGTACCTCCACGATAAACATGTCTTCAGCTCCTCTCTCAAAGTACATCCTCCTCTCCCTCTTGTTGAAACACAGAAACTTCTGCTGGGTGCACACTGCATCTCGCCCGTACAGGGTGATGAAGACATCTGCATCTGTGCCAGCTCCAAACAGGTCGCTCGTGAAGATTTTAATCTCATAGGGAACAACTGAAAAACAAAAGAAATCATGAGGAACACATGACAAATAAGTGCGGCGTTGACTGTCATGCAGTATGATTTACATGGTGTGTACAGCTCCGTCTGAAGAGGATTAGCGAAAAGGTCTCGGACGATGGCTCCGTCATCCTCTCCTTTATCCAACCAGCGACCGCAGGGGAAGCGCAGCTTCTGTCCAAGAGACGGAGCATCAATCTCCACCCAGTCAACGAACCAGCCTGATGCTCCACCTGAAACATTGACACAAATTGTCGTGATCACACATGTGTTGTGACTCATTTTGCATCATTCACTCTGCAGGAGGCATGTCCTACTGTACCATGGTTGTCGTGACCGATGCGCACTTTCCTCAGTGGTCCAATGTCCACAGCTTCCACCGTGAACTCATCGATCATACCCTGCTCAAACTTATTCTTATGAGTCTTCGAACCCTTCAGGCTAATTTTCCCTGCAGATATGCAACATCACAGAGTCGTTTAATGATTTAAGTACACATGCACGCAGATATAAGTGAGGTTTGAAGTGTTACCTGTGTCATCCTTGGTGCCGAACAGCGTCATAAAGACATTAGCATCAGTTCCTGCATACTCTTTGTCACCGGTTCTTATCCTAACGTTGTATGTTGTTGACATGGCTGCAATAAACAGAATAAATTAAACATTATTATTATCAATCAGAGGTCACTTTGATTATTTGGCAGTGTTGTGTTGTGCTCTAACATTTTTGTTCCAGTCCAAGTGTGGTTTCAGAGTCTTCGTCATCGTCCTCTTTCCTCATGAAGGCCTCGTCCACAGGAACCAGCTCCCTGGCAAGCTGTCTATCATCCTCATCGACAGCCAGCCAACGTTTACAAGGGAAAAAGTACCTAAAACATAATGTATATATCTTATATCTTATATTTTATGCAGCGTACTGATATGTGAGCATGTTTGTTTAGCTTCTTTCTAAATCTCCACAGACAAGAGTACCATTTCACACCACACAGTGGAGCTCTACAAACATTTTATGTGCTGAGAGTGCTGTCTCCTACGCAGGATGATGATGTTGTGTGAATCCTGTTGTATTGACTTGGTGTCTATATAAATAAGTCAATTTATTCAAATCATTTGTGTACACAGTGCAGTTACTGTGCTCTGCTCTTACGTGGTGTCATCTTTGTTGTCTATAATTTCCACTCTGTCTAAAAACCAGCCGGCGCCGGCCTGGCTGTTGTCATGTCGGATCCTCAGTTTCTTCAAGGTCCCCAGGTCGACCGCCGAGATGGTGAAAACGTCCTCCTGTGTCACACGTGAACAAGCCAGCGACAAAGGGTCAAGAAATGTCACAGGTCTAGGGTTAGCAGTCCATGAGAACCTCATTACCTATTTATTTGGTCTGTATTTAACCCGCAAATCTCTTTAGATCAAACATTAGTCCAACAAAAGAGGCTTATCGAGGAAACGGTATCAGAGATAACAATCGTGACCATGTACAACACAGCAGGTCGAACAAATACATCCGCAATACATTATGAACAGTGGAAGAAAGACGCCTCTGTAGAGACCTGGAACCTAATTCCACTTCTCGTGCAGGCTTTTGATGAGAAGATGCTGTAATGTGTTTCATAGTTTCATTTGACCGTAGTTTACTCAATGCCAAAGGTGTACAACTACTAGAGAGCTCCATGAATAAATAAATATTAAATATCGGGGTTCCACGTCACCAATCAAAACTGTATCAAAAGTAGGACTAAGCATAATCCCCATGACTGGAAAGTGAAGTCAATGCAGGATTGCCAAAAACTGCAGTTCCTCAAACGTCTAATTGAGGCTGGCTCCATAAGTCCCCATGTTCAAATGTCCAACTTCACAGCAGAAATAAACATGTTTACAGCCTGGTACAAAAAACTGTTTTGGTCTCTAATTTCCTCGTTCATGACAACTGTACATGAAAGTGATATGAAGCTTCTCATCAAACCCTCTGTGAAAAAAGTGTGTAAGCGCATTTCCCCAAAAAGTCATGACTATTCTTTTAAAACAGAAATGTTGAGATGATCACATAAAAAATGAGCACAAGTAGACATGAGCTTACTTTGCCTTTCTCAAATTTGTTCAGGTTGTTCGACTTCCTGAGCCGTCGCTCCCCCGTGTCTCCGATCTCTCCATAGATGTTGACGTAAACGTTGGCATCAGTCCCCGCCCCGAACATAGTCCCGGTGAACACATGGACCTCATAGGTGTTCACTGAGAGGAGAACACAGAGAGGAAGTGCATGAGACAGGAAGTTTCATTTAAAATGTCATAATTAAAACACACGTGTTGCGTTCATGCTCTGCTTACTCTCCAGCTCTTCCTCCCCCTCAGTCAGCAGCTCCACCACAATCTCTCCATCCCCCTCATCCCTGGCCAGCCAGCGGTTACAAGGAAAAGTATATGTCACCACCAGTTCCTTCAGCTCTTCAATTATCTCCACCTCCTCTTCTTTCTTCTTCTTTTTCTTGTCCTTCTTCTTGTCTTTCTTGGTCTCCTTCTCCTCCTTCTTCACCTCAGTTTTCACCAAAGTCATCTTCAGCCGCTTGATGCTCACCGTCTCCAGGAACCAGCCGCTTCCGACACCCCTCCCGTCGTGGAAGATACGTATCTTGTAGATCTTACCAACGTCATGAGCCTCGATCTGGGTTGCAGGTATAAAACAAGAGGTCAAAAGGTGGCCAGGGAGTTAAATCTCTTACATAAGGCTTCATACAGACCCTGATGATCTCAGTGGTGCCACGTTCATAGTTGTCGGAACGAGTCACAAGTTGGAGGACTTCAGTTTTCCCTTCATCTCCGTACATCTGACAGAAGACATTTGCATCGGTGCCACCTGTCAGAACGTTCCCTGTCACCACTGCTACTTCATAGTTGATCACTGTTAGAGAAGAGGCATCCCAATCACTGTTACCGTTTTTAAAATGACTCTACACTACTTTTTTAAAATGTTATTGCTATTTACATTTTTCGATTTCCAAGATCTCACTGGGATAGATCTCAGCCTCCACCCTCCCATCAGAGTCGTATTGGCTGAGCCAGCGGTGGCTTGGGAACATGTACTCTAGCCCATGAACCGGTACAGAGATCCGCACACTGTCCAGAAACCATCTAGCCCGCAGGCCCTCGTTATGGTGACCGATCAGGAGGCGGTTGATCTGTAAGCACAAAGGAAATAAGAAGATAAAGTCTAAAAGATAAATTATCTGTGACACGTGTCTGAAGAGCTTGCCTTTCCAACGTCAAAGGTGTCTAAGATGAAGATGTCTGTGCGTCCAGTCTCAAAGTAGTCCCTGAGGTCATTCTCGGACACTGCCAGTGTCGTCTTGGTAGTATCACACTTCTCCCCATACAGCTTGACAAACACCCTGGAGTCTGAGCTGGCTCCATTAATGTTGCCCGTCACTATTGCGATATGGTAGCTGACATCTGAGGATGGACAGTACATAAATGTAATTTATACAACCATTAAAAGATGTATCATCTTTTCTTTTGTGTGTGTGTGTGTTTGCTTAGTTTCAAATGTTCTTTAGGCACTCACTATAGAGACGCAGGCCGTCTCCATCTGGAACCAACTCGCGGGAAATCTGTCCATCGTCCTCGTTACGATCCAACCACCTGAAGAAAAACACATACAGGCTGAAAGAGATCAACCCTCCCTAAAAACCTGAAAATGTACACATGTGGAAATAAGATTTCAAATTCAAGAAACTATGTTCGACAAAAAAGTCAAAACATGGAAAATCTTTGGGTCACACGAGGAATAGGGGAGAAAAAGTAAGACCCAAACATTAAAATACATTAACTGGAGCTATGAATTTGTAATAATTACTGTACGTTTGCCATGTTTTTATAAAATATATGAGTTCCCATTTGAAATCACTAAACATCTGAAGGATCACTGGCAACAAACTCGGACATCTTTCAACAGCGGTGCCTGTGAAGGCACACGGCGTCATCCCAGCCACCAGCTCACACACTGTTCTTCTTGTTACCTTCTGGCAGACATTACATGGCTGCACGCACCACCAGACTCAAGACTTTTTTTACCATCCGCCATCAGACCTCACCACTCATAATCTCATAGCACTGCAGTCTGTGAAAATGCTATCAACCATGCTGGTATAGTACCACTATATTTTACACACAATCCTCAGTTTTCATATCTTTATATAGTGCAGTATATCTTCAATTAATGATTTAATGAATACATTAAATTCATATTGATTCATACAGTGTATAAATGAGGAAATTATGAGTCTCTGTAGATAATATTTCAGAAATTAGATCATCGTTAGCCTCAAAATTATTGCAATTAATCTGAAAAAAAGAATATAATAATAATAAGTCAGATCACAACCAGTACAGGCAATGAAAAACAGTAAAACAACATTATTCTGCACTGAACCAAAGGCAGACGGACAGGCAGAGCCTCTTTCCAGGCGTAACTTTGCACCTCAGCCTTGCGGTTTGTCTCCATCTCCAATTACTGGAGGAGAGAGTTGGCTGGCCTGTGTTCATTTAGTGCCTATTTGTAGTGGAAACTTATCTATCAGCTTGCCTAACTACTTAAACACATGCCACCGGAGAACTAGTGAATTTAAGCGTGGCCAATTTAGAAGGCTTTTACGGCTGCTTGGACAATTTTGTCCAGCCGGTTGGTGTTTTGGTGGATTATAGGCTAAAGAATTAAGAAGAAAATGATATGTAACTATTACAGCATAAAACAAACAAACTTTTTATCCTTTAACTAAATAATCTGACATTTTAGGACATGCCTTCTTGCAAAGATTTGGATGAAAAGATTGATATGGAATCGATCTTGATCGTGTTCAGTGTTATTGCCTTGCCTGTCACAGGGGAACACGATGGCCATACTCTCCGGCTGGCCCTCCTCCCTGACCATCACCTTGTCAAGGTACCAACCGCAGCCTCCACCGCGGCCATCATGGCCGACGCGCACTCTTTGTACCTTGCCGACGGTCACAGCCTCGATGATAAACTCATCGTGCTGAAGGACGACGAAAGACAAAACTGGTTAAAGGTGATCGCGGTGCATTTCCCAAACAACATTTATTATTGATTTTCAGCGTTTATTGAGCGTTAAAGATGAACTCACGTTGCCACTTTCAAATTTGTTGACATTGTTTCTGCTGATAATCATGTCACGGTTCCCTGTGTCACCCAGGTCACCGATTATATTGAGGAAGACGGTGGCGTCGGTGCCACTGCCGCTGACCTCCCCGGTGCAGATGGTGGCAAGATACTTTATCACTAAAAAAAGGGAACACATATTCTGTAAAGCTGCTTTACGTGCAAACATGGATGTATTTAGGAACAACTGAGTTTGCAAGTTTGCATGTCTTCAGTGTGTTTCTTACGGGGAAGCGGCTCATCGATGAGTGCTCCGGTAGCCGGAAGCTCTCTGATGATCTCGTTGTCATCTTCATTGACGTCCAGCCAGCGGCCACATTGGAAAGAATATTTCTCCATGGTCAGGGTCTTAAGCAAAGTGACCTGCAGAAAGTTCATGTCTAATGTGTCATGACATGCACGTCTTCATCTACATCTCCGGTTCATGATCTAACATTCAGAAAAACGAAGACTGCAGCAGTGACATTAACACACATTTCACAGTCAGATAGACTGGGTTATTACTTTGTTTAGCATGCACCAAAGGAAATGCCAGGGTTTTTCTGAAAGATGATAATAAAATGCTTGTTTTTTTGGATTGTAGCCTCATTTATACATAGACTCTCTTCATCAGGTGCAAGATTTGGTGCAGCTTTGTGGTGATGTGTGTTCAGGATGCTCCAGACATTTCCTGAGGTTCTGTTTTCCGCTTGCTGAGCCGAACTTGTGATTGGCACAGCTGTTTCAGAGCTATGAGACCAGTGACATCACTGGTGGACATCCACTGATCTATATTCTTCTCCACTGGGCCTTTTGCATTTTGCACTGCTGCACAAAATCAAAGGTACACATGAAGAAAGTCCATAAACTCCATGCACCTACCACCTCATGCTTGGCATTTATTATTCAAGAGGTGCAAAATATTAAATTCAAGTTTACACCACTGGACAGAGCAATGGATCTCACCCTCCCCAAATGCCAGCCAGAAAATGGATTTCTCTTCTCATGCCAGATGCGTAGTTTCCGCACCCGTCCTATGTCTGGCATTTCAATCTACAGTGATCCCAAAAAAATGCAAAATAACAGCATGGATCAGTGTGAGAACCTCGATGGAAAGTGTCATGTGCTCAGTTTAGCAAATGGTAGAGGCTTACCAGGAATTTATCAAGCTGGGCCTGTTCAAAACTATCAGACTTGTTTTCCAATTTGAACTCATCGGACACGGCCTTCTCTCCGTAGACCTGCACAAATACCTGAGCATCTGTCCCCGCTCCCTTCACATCTGATGTCCAAATCCACAGGGACCATGGGTACTCTAGAGTGGAAGAAGAGTAGATTTGATGATAAAGTAGTCTAGTTTTTAAAATGTCATTTGCTTTTCTTTCATTGTCCAGAGTTGAACAAAGTCACCCACTCTTCGTCCTCATCTGCCTGAGAGACACCATCTCGCACATCTCCCTCTCAATCAGTCCATCCCCTTCATCCTCATCCAGCCACCTACCGCACGGAAATGTCTGCTCAAGGCCCGTGAACGGACAGTATATCACCACCTAGATGGGAAATAAGTGCTCGGTGGGTGAATGACACTTTGAGAATCACTCTGCTACTACAAACACAAAGTGTAGTACCTTCTCACAGTACCATCCGGCGCCAACGGCAGCGTTGTCGTGCCCGATGGTGACCCTGCTGATCGGGCCGATCAGTTCAAAGATCTCCACGCTGAAAATGTCGATGAGAGCGCGCTCGAAAAGACCACCCTCCAGGAAGAGTTTGCCACTGTTCTTTATACCCTTGGAGCCGTGCATGACCAGGTGGATCTTAGAGTCGGTGCCTGCACCCCTGATATCTCCAGTCATCACTCGTATATGGTATATGACTCCTAAGTAGATGAAGAAGGAATGAATGAGACAGTGATTATTGCCTGTCCAAATTGGCTGTTTGTATTTGCACTGTACAACATACAACTTCCAGTGGCCACAGAGGCAGAACACGAGCTGGGGTTCGACACTGTTAGCTGTGATTTGAGAACTCTGTACATTACTCCTTGTTATTTATCATCACCACAACTGGTACCACAAAGCAGAGACAGCTAACGGTAGTTAGACTCCTGTCTTTGCACCACCCTGTTTGTTGGTGCACTGTGCAAAGTATAAAAAGAAACTTGGGTCGGGTCATGTCTATCACTCTGCTGCATCACCTCTTCTCTTAACAACGCTCTTGAAAGTGGAATGTTTTCTTATTCCTGCTTGATGTAGGATTTCGGCTGCTCAGCAGTTTGAGGTCTCCTTTGTCGTATTTTACCTTATGTAATGCACCAAACATTTTCAATCGATAACAAGTCTGTAGGTCTGTAGACAGGTCGTTTACTACGCAGCCATGCTGTTGGATTATGTTCAGAATGCGGTTAGACATCATCCTGCTGAAAAAAGCAAGGCCGTCTCAGGAAAAGATGTTGTCTACTTGGCAGCTCCAAATAGAAATATCATTCAGTATTAATAGTGCCTTTACAAATGTGCCATGTGCACTAATGCACCCCCATACCATCGCAGGAGTTAGCTTTTGGACTGTGCACTGATGTTCCCTCTCCTGTCCATGATTTCCAAACAGAATTTTAAAATGTGACTCGTCAGACCGCAGGACGGTTTTCTACTTTGCCTCAGTCCATCTTAAATGAGCTTGGGAGGAGGCAGCATTTCTGATCCTGGCTTAAATACTGTTTCCTCTTTGCATGGTGGAGTTTCAACTTGAGTGCCGTCTGAGCCCCTGGAGATCATGTCCATCCAAAGTGGTGGTTCTTATTTATATGAGGTTTCAGTATTTTGCACATCATTTTTGGAAAAAAAAAGGGTTGTATAATGTAACAAACACAGCATAACATGAGCCAAAGGTCTACTGGAAATCAGTGCTAATGTTAGGCTGCCTGCCTAGCTATGAATACAAAGTTAGTGACATGACGTGCCCTCCTAAATGTTGAATTTTGTAAAGATATCTTAGACCTGTAACCAACACTATTTGTACAATATGTGCAGACTAATTTTACATTATATTTCCTCACATATATTAAAATATCACAACATGGTGGTTTGTTTTGTTCTCACCCATTGGCTGCACCGATCCAACCAACACATCTCTCTGTATTTTCCCATCAGACTCATCCATGGACAACCAGCGATTAACTGGAAACTCATACATTTCTTTATTTCCTATGTCTTCGATTGTAACCTGGAGAGACACAGTGAGTGTTTTTTATGTTACATGTGTGCACATCTGTAGATATTATACATGCACGTGTAGCTCATACATGCCTTGTCTAGAAGCCATCCAGCTGATGAGCCTTTGTTGTTGTGGCCGATGGTGATTTTTTTCAGACTTCCCAGGTTTGGAGCATCTACCGTGAACTTGTCTGCTGAGTTACGTTCGAAGTTGTCTTTGTCACTATCCAGTCGTCTCTCCGCTTTCATAAGAATTGAAATCACAGTGAGGACATAGCTGCAGTCGCTACAGTAGCAATAAATATACAGGAGTGTTTGTCATATGGCTGTTGCTTGTAAATAAGAGTCATCAATATCTAGCATTGAAATTATTAGTTGACAATTCATTATTTGATCAACAGAAGCTTCACAAATGTGAGGACTGACCACTTCTCTCTTTCTCTGACAAAATAAAGATTTTTCAATATTATCTGAGATATTGTAGAATAAGTGGTTAATCAATTCATAGACAAGTGATAGAGAAAAATCAGTAATGAAAAATAGAACTAGTTGCGGCCCTACCCGAGTCACCGTATTCTCCAAAGATGTTCAGGAAGACGTCAGCATCAGTCCCACATCCCTTTACGTCGGGGGTGTAAACGGTCACAATGTATTTATTATCTGCAAAACAAAAACAAAAAAATCAAGAATACAGAATCAATAAACAATACGGCAGAACGATTAACAGTGTAGTAAATGTCGATTAATTATGACTAAATTTCTGCTCAGATGAATTAGATGAATCAGAATTATGTGGAGGTTCCTCGTTAATCCACATTGAGATGGTTTCCAAGTTAAATATTCATAACACTGTGTGTGTGTGTGTGTATGTGTGTGTGTGTGTGTGTGTGTGTGTGTGTGTGTGTGTGTGTGTGTGTGTGTTGCTCTGACCACTCCCTTGCAGCTCCGCTCTTCTCTGCTTGATTGACTGCAGGTATTAAGATGTTAGATCACATTGCAATAGATGACACCTGGGCTGCTTCACCTGAGGATTACACTCTGATGGAATTCAGTTACAAGCTGTCACAGTAGGAAGATCTGTAGGCGATCAGACACCTTTGTGTACAGCCAGCCAGGCACATGGCAGCAACACTGTCAAGCGTCCAAAGAATTATAGCCATTAAACTTATTCTGTGCGGACATACATTTTTAAATTAGCAATTAACAAAACTGCACCTATCTAACTTTAGTGATCAGTGACATAAATATTCAGGCTCTTGGACTGTCTGCCAAGTCAGCTGAGGTCAGTGCTCTTTCAGGCGCTTTATGGGAGTATATGAGGCTGAGGATGGGAGTTTCTGCTGCATATTTGCGTGTCACGCCAAAACTATATATCTGACAGCTTCAACAGTGTTATCACTGCGACCGCCTCGAATTTTCCTACATTTCTAGCTATAAATGTTTTATGTAGCTTCACATTTGCGGTCGCAATGTTTTGCACGTGCAGTGCAATCAGTAGTAAACAATGGCACCCACTCGGTTCTAAACAAAGCTGATGCTGATCAAACTGTTTTGACCTTTTTTTTCCCAAATGAGAATCGATAAAGAATCGAATCGTTAAGCAGAATCGATAATGGAAACAGAATCGTAAAAATCTTATCAATTCCCATCCCTATCTGTAACACTAGCATAAGGATGTTGCACATGTTCCACCGGTTGGTAAGTGCAAATGCAATTGCAGATATCTCTTGGGGCGGCAGCATCAAAGCCAGCGACATTAAAAAACTTAAACTGATCAAGAAGGGTGGCTCTGTGCTGGGGACTGCTCTGGAGGCCCTGGAGCTGGTTGTTGAGAAAAGGATGCTCCATAAACTAACTCAGGCTGACAATAGTTAACATCCCCTTCAAGCAGGAGAGCATATTCAGTCGGATACTCCCGCAACTCTATCTATCTATTAGAGCTCTTGAACTGTCTGATTAGTCGTGAGCGGTCTTTACAACCAAGTCAACTGTAGATAAATGACAGGAAGGTCAGGAACAAGGGTCTGCTGCAGGATTTAAACAGGGATCTCGTGGTCCAAAGTCAGCACCTTTAACCTTTAGACTACTAGAGTTTCTCCTAAAGTGTGTGTCTTGTTTTCACAGGCTGAATTATGAAACAGCCGAGGACTACTGGAGCTAATGCTGTGGGAACTATGAATATTCATTTTGTGTACAACTCTCCAGACATATGGTACTAACACTGTCAAGTTTCTTAAAAAATATAGCTTGCTGCTTGGCTCAACTTATTCAACGTGGACATAAATGCTCTTGGGCTGTCTGAATAGTTTTGAGCTGTCGATTGTTATTTTCCTTTCAACCTTATGAACCTTTGTGTCTGTTTTGCGTTCTGTGCTTTGTCCTCGAGTGACTTACATTTTGGGACATCCAAGGGGTTCTTGCTGGCCAGCAGGTCCCGGACAAACAGCTTGTCACCCACCTCCCGACTCAGCCAGTTGTTGCAGGCGAAATAGTAGCGCAGATGGGGACGGTACATGTCGGTCACCACAACCCGGTCCAAGTACCACCCGGGGTTCATGCCTGTGTTGTCGTGCTCGATCCTGCGGAGTCAAACCCGTCATAGTGTGTGAGATGAATTCACCCTGCAGGTAATTACAAGTCAGCTTGCCACATCTCATGCACCTATGTCACTGTGTGTTCTGCAGTGGAAAAATACCAAAAAACAATGGAAAGATTCAGACGGTTCAGAGAGGATGTGATAGAATAACACAATGAAATATAGCTGTAAGCTGCGTCCAAGTAAACTCTTCAGACGTGTGTGGATTGAACAACTTTTAAAGAGTCACTACCGACAGTCGAGGGGAAACAAAGGCTCCCAGGCTAGATTCAAACCTGTTTATAGGCCACCAGGACATCAGTAGACAGTAAATATTGTCTCTTTCAATACACAATCAGGTTATATTTTGGGGCTTTTGCACCTACAGCCGTAGATAGACAGGAAAGAGGAGAGGCATGCAGCAAAGGGCCGCAGGTTGGAAATAAACCTGGGCTGCTGCAGTAAGGACTTAGCCCTGGTACATGGGGTGAACAGTCTACCAGGTGAGCTACTGGCATCCCTTTAGGGGGAATTTAATGCCTTAATCGGGAGAAAGAGATGGAGACTGACATTCAGGGGTCCCCTGCAGGATTTAAACCATCTTGTGATCCAGGACTACCTGAAGAAATGCAGTGCAAACTATAATTATACGCATTTCATCTCCAGAATCTGAACAATCTATGCATCAGTTCTGGTTTGAATTTGAAGAAAAACTAAGCTGATCAGGCGACACGCCGATGAAATCTCAAAACAGCTGTAAAAACAGTCACCTTTGCTCCAAAACTGTAGCACAACAGCTGCTCGCCTGCTCTCACACAATAACCCAGACACCTGTGGTGCTCAATCGCTCAGTTTATGTCAAATGTGGACGGATCAGCATATAAAGTGCTACAGGTTCCTATAAACTTATTTTGTTTTAGGATTACTGCAGAATAGTTGCAGCAACTCGCTGACTTTTAAATGTATCCTGCTGCCTCCATTTACTGTTCATCGCCTGTCTCTGTGATGTAACTCATCCTCCTCTGGAGTAAGACTCTAACTCCAACAACAGATGGGGCTTAAATAAGTGAGAAATGTTCCTGTGCGATCTCCTCTGTAAGCCGCTGTTATCCTGCGAGAGGTATGCTTAACTATGAACTGTGATGTTGTCAGTGATCTGTAGCTGCAGCCGTGCAAACGCCAAAAGAGGCATTATATCATATAAATTCATATGCAAGATATTACACAGTCAGCGCTGTCGCATTAGATTTGTTGGCACGGTACCTGATCTTCTTCAGAGGCCCCACGTTGTACGTTTTGATGCGGAAAACATCGGTTTTATTCTTCTCAAATGCAGTTCGGCTTCTGCAAATTGAGGAAACATGGCAAATGTCAGAAAAGATCAATTGAGCGTGTTTGTGTGTGTGTTTGTGTGTGTGTATGAGAGAGAAAAGATGCTCTGTCAGATAGAGGGAGATTACATGGGGGTTGAAGAAACGCAGACAGACAACTGAAGTGAACTCTGGAACAGTAAATTGCATCTCTTGACTGATCCGGCTTATGGTACCCTGGTGGTCTTGTGGCAGTGATATAATCTTAGACCTCCTGAGGTTTGGCCACTTCAACGCTTCTTCCTCCTCCTCCTCCTCTTCGCGCACTTCTACCCCTCACAGAGACGACAAACCGGGCCTGTGAGCTCAGAGGAGCCCCTCATGCCAACCACAGCGAATCAGACACCCTCTTTTTCATTAACAGAGAATGCCCGCCTTTGTCTCTGACCCACATCTCCATCTGTTCTCCTCTCTCCCTACAATATTCAACCCACGGACAATGCCAAGGCTCCCATAATTAAGGTGCACGGTGTCATATGCTGTAAAACAACTGCCAAGGACGAAATGCGCTCCAGCACAGATGAATACAGGCGCTTGTTTGTTCCCTGTCTCGGTGTAACAAAAAAAAAAAAAAACACCTGTAAGAGAATGACGGGGGAGACATTGATTACGTGACAAAGCAAACCCAATGCACACTTTGGAATTCATGCAATTTAAATTTGTTACAATCACAGTGAATTTCCAAAAAGTTGCACATTTTTTTCAATCTGCCTCGACCGGGCAAATATTCTTGGACACATGGCAGCTCTTCCTTGCCTGTATCATGCTTTCAAGATTTAATTGATCATTACATAATACAGGAAGGACCTACTTATATATTGGAGTAAGGTGAAACTCCTTACTATGCATTATGTTTATTATATACAACAAAAGCGACTCATCAACGGCCATGTATAGTATTTCATCAGCTGGGCATCACTACAGCCACACAGCATGGAGATACTGAATACATAGCATGTTGATGCCGTCTGAGGTTGGATGAATGAGACCACCACAAGGTGTGGGTAACATGGTCTCGTGTGGCTTACAATAAGTTGGTATATCCTATACACTGCACAGGTAATCCTATCTGTCAATCAATGTGTGCAGAGATAAAGGAAGCCTGCTGCTGATAAGATCCCCTGAGAGTCATTTGATCATCCGCAGAAATGACATCGTGGTCTTCTTTCATTTGCCTCTGAATGGAAAAGAAGACCGGCCATGTCACATAGTTCCTCCTTACTCCAGATATTCTGTGTCCGAAACTTTATACGACTGTATAGGAGAGAGATTCCTGCGCCACAACTAAACCTTTGTGATGAACGTGTCTGCTGCGTCTCTGATTAAAGTTGGAATAGTTTGCAAATTGATTTCAGGTTCATGTTGAGCAGGAAGGATCTCTCATACAGTGTTATAGGCACAATACAACCCAACACAAGGACAGATTCATAGCCATCCTTTAGGAGACTGATTAGAAAATACCTCTTTTCTGTGCTGAAGGGTCAGAGAGGAATAGAACAGATTAAAAGTTAACAGCTGACAATGAAAAAGTGTGAAACTGACTGAAGCTGATTCAAAGGTGCAATTAAACATTAAACCTGATATAGTAAGTGCAAACAAATGAGAGCAGAGTGAGACTTAATTTAGAGATTAATAGACGACATATTTATCAAATTTGATTCAATTACATCAACATAAACTCTTTTAAACTCACTTGCTCGCCAGGTGAACCTTAGGCGTGACGCCCAACTCTCCAAAAAGGGTAACAAACACATTAGCATCTGTGCCGGCTCCCTTTACTTCACCGGTGATAGTGACCACTTCATACACTGAAAGAGAGAGGAGACAGAAGAGGAAAGATGTGTGCAGCGTTGCTCGGGGGTTTAATTAACATCACAATGCTGAAATATTGAGAGCATGAGGTCTTAATAATTTAAAGAGCAAAAACTTGAGCAAAAGGACAAACACAAAGTCACATCCTCAGACAGTGTCCAATAATCTATAAACATGAGGCGGCATTATGTTTCCTTCCATGCACGGTTGCCAGGGAATTCAATGCGGCGAATCTGCAGAGAATCCATGTCTGGTGTGATACGCCGAGCCAAGCCTCTCTCACATTTCACAAATGTGTCCCTTTGTTTGACAAAGCCGCCGAGCTGATGGGAAGGTAAACGGGACGAGGAGTCAGCAGACTCTGAAATCTGCCTCAGTTTGTGTCATTTAAGGTGTTTGTGTGGGGGAGGGGGAGAGAGAAGAGTGCACATCAGATCACTGTCTGTTTACATTTTTGGGCCATGCATGACTATAGGGATTCCTATTGGTCTGTTAGTCCAAACTGAAATACCTGACTATTGGATGGAGTGCTGTGAAATTTGGGGTCAACTGAAAATGACTCTTCACATACAAAAATAATATTTCCAATCCAATCAAACACCCTCCAATCTCTTTCCAATACTCTGCAACTCACCAACAAACAATTCTGACTCCCTTTTATACATCGTTTCCTAATCACATGACTAATTAGGTCAAACCATTAATAGGTGTTTTTGCATATTTACATAAATAATAACAAACCATAAACACTTGCTCAATTAGCACAACGCTTTTACCGTTTGTTTTCAATAATCGCCACGCTTGTGTGTGCAGGTGGATAACGAGCAGACCACAAGGCCGACCGGCCACGCGTGCCGTGTGTCTCCGCCCTCGCCGAAAATACACACCTGTGTAATGCAACCAGTCAATAAATGTCTTATTTCCACATGTCATTTCCAATCTGTGTCCGAATATGGGGGTAACATTTGGTAAAATCATTGATGGTGCACAGAGGATTACTGACTTTGGTGACTCCCTGACTTTTTCCTCTTGTGCCACCATGACATTCAGTGACATGTCTTAGCACTTATTGGATTGACTGCCATGAAATTTGGTACAGACATTCATGTCCATTTCAGGATGAACTATGAGACTACTGGACTTTTCAGGTTCAACGTTCAGTTTGTCACTTGCTTAACATCTAGTATTAGAGTTAGTATTTTGCTCATGTAGTCTGCAGTACAACACAGAAGTGTCAAAAAGCTGCAGTTTCCTCAAACGTCCACTTGAGGTTGGCTACAGGACATAAGTCTCCATATTAAAATGAAATAAACACGTTTACAGCCTGGTACAAAAAACAGTTTTGGTCTGTGTAGCTAATTTCCCCGTTCATGCCAACTGTACTGAGGGTAAATTTTTATACAACTCACCTGTTCGGATTATATTAAGGCTTAAAGTTATGCAGAATTAAGAGCGTGGCCACTTTGATTGACAGGCAGGTGCCATTGTTTGGGCAACCAGGCTTCATTCAGCCCACCTAAGCATATACCCACACTCAACGTCTTTGCTCATTCTTAGATTAGCCTGGAGGTGGCGGCCAGAGCCACCACACACTCACACACTTCACTACAGCTCTTTAGAAACCTGTTGGTGACGTCATGGACATCCATATTTATACGATCGATGGTACGACCTCGGTGCCAGTGATATAACCCTTTGTTTGAGGCTATTCTTTACTTCTAAACATCTATTCAACGTGTGTGAGTCACAGGTGTGAATCATAAGATGATAATGGCTCATCAAAACAGGAATCTGTATCTGCTCTGTTTTTTTTGTTGTTGTTGTTGGAGTGGTCTTTAAAAGTCACACCTGCAAACCTGTTTAAGTTTGAGTTACAGTAACAACATTAAATCTTCAGCAGGGGATTAGTCGGCGATTGGCTGTTGCCTGTGACTCAATAGCTTGGCCTATGCAGTGGTAACTCTATAGTCCTGCTGTATTACTGTATACTCCTCTCTCCTGCGGTTATGTAACATCAACTGGAGGGTACAGTACTCCGGACTGGAGGATAAAGTGGTGTCCAGTCTGAGGAGATCTGGACTGGTAGGCTCGGTTCTCTGTAGATGAATATTATAAAAAAATTAGGGTGAACTGAAGGGGTAAATATACTGTGTATATATACTTTTAAATGCCATCAATGAATGCATAAAGAAACAGAGAGCAGAGGAAGTCAATGAATGTGACGGGCAGAGGAAGCAGAGGCAGAAGGCAGACAACCAGGGGGAGGAGGAAAGAAGAGGCAGAGACCTGGTAAAGAGCAATTTAAACCAAAGTCGATCCGGGAGGGACATGGATACGTAATTAACAGTGAGCAGAGCTATTAAAACCGGATTGCAGAGAAAGAGAGACGCCTGATAAAATCAGATAGACAATGACCTGGTAAAACTGAGCCATGATAAACTCCTCGGAGTGTCAGAGAGAGCGAGGTAAAGGTAAAAAGACATGCACACAGACGTGTATCACTGTTAATGATACTGAATAATGAACTCAGTGAGATCAGGAGCTAAAGGTAATCAGTCAGTTTATGTCACATTTTCAGCACTTTGAGATGTTTTCACGTGTTCCTCAAGGGCAACCCTGTCTCCTACAAATTGCATTTATACTGTATATATTCATTTGTTTCTGAGTCCAGTTTGTGGTTGGGTTGCAGACAACAAAAGCACTTTGATTAAGACAAAGGAAAGATTGTGGTTTTTGGTCAACCAGTCTTGACTTTTTTAATATTAGACAATGATCTCTCCCATAACTGTAACTGTAACAAAACACAACCATTAAAAAAAACCTAATATCATGTCTTAGTTGCTATGAGTGGATTTTATCAGAAAAATAGATCAAATTTGATTAAATAAAATCGGTTTAACAGTGAACATTTTGTGACTTTTTCCATATACGTCGGAGAATGTAATTCAAGTAGCATCATTTCTTGGAGACACAAACTTGTTAATGGGCACGGTTTGTGAACGGAGATTCGTTCTTGACCTTGGGGACAGTAGTGGAACAAAATAATGAACTCAAAGGTTTGTTTAGTAGCTTTTAGCCAAGGTTTTCGGTTGCAAAAAAAAGCGTCAGCCTTCATGGCTGTGAAATAAAACCAATGCACAAGTGCCAAAAACTGCAGCTCCTCAAACGTCCACTTGAGGCTGGCTACAGAACGAGTCAATCTCCAACTTCACACCGGAAATATGTTTACATGCTGGTACAAAAACTGTTTTGGTCTCATGACAACTGTACTAATTTTCATAGCACTCACTTAAAGTTGCACATAACTAACAGCATGGCTGCTTTCATTGACAGATGCCATTACAGGTGGCTTGCTTGAGAACCCAGCTGTCATTCGGTCTGCCTCAGGTCTGCCAATGATCTACGTCTGCTGATTTTTAGATTAGCTGGGAAGAGGCAGGACTGCCAAAATGGCGGTGGCCAAACATTTTCAGCTTCAAAATGGCTCGTCGGAAAGCTACGAGTGACGCCAGTATCCATTTATCCAACTCATACAACCAAATTTCTGTCTTTTATTGGACGACAGTCGAACTCATCCGCCTAACCACAAAAGACACTTCTGGCTCGGGGCCCTGCCGCTGGCCCTGGTGGTTCTCCCAGTCCCTGAGACTGGGACGGCACCCAGCACCTGTCTGCCCCAGAGCTTCTGTTTGGCTCCATTCATGTGGAACATAACTGAGCTTTCACCCAAGAACAATCACAGAGGGATTCCCCCGGGGGTGCTCCTGCTCAGAGCTGAAGGGAACGGGATGAAAACCTGTATTCAAGACTTGACCGGTTGGGCCACTCCAATAGATAAGACTAAAATACAACAGGTGAGGCTTCTCTGTCTGCGCTTACCTTTTTTTTTGTAGTACTCATCCTCATATCCATCAGATACGTCCGTGTTGTATTCCAGCAGCTCTTTCTGGTAGATCACTGCGTAGTCGATCTGTTTATTTTTGGATTTTTTCCCCTTTTTCTTCTTATCTTCATCGCTGTCCGCCGATCCCTTCTTCCCCTTCTTCTTTTTCTTTTTCTTTGAGTCCTCCTCCTCTTCCTCGGTCAGGGGCTCCTCATCATCGTCATTGTGAGACTTCTTCTTCTTCTTGCCATCTTTTGACTTATCCTTGGATCCCATCCCCTCCTCTCCCTCTGGACTCTCTGTGGAGGATTTCTTCTTCTTTTTCTTCTTCTCCTCCTTCGCTCCGTCAGTCACTTCCTCTTTGAGCTTCTCTGATTTCTCCTTCTTGGAATTGGTCTTGGGTTCATTATTGTTCTGCTCGCCCTCCTCTGCTTCATTTTCAATCACTGCATCAGTTTCGGCATCATAATCCGGTTTCTTTTTCTTCTTTTTCTCTTTTACCTTTTCCCTCTCTTTTGTCTTCTTCTCTTTCTCTGGGGCCTCCTGGTTCTCGGAGCTCTCAGCGCTCTCGTCTTTCTTCCGACTCTTCTCTCCTTTTGTGGTGTCCCCACGGGTCACTCCATTGCTCCTCTCTTTTAACTTTGGCTCCCTTTCCTCCACTTCGTCATCGACCTCTTCGGTTTCTTCTGCAGCTGTGGATTTTCTCTGTTTCGATGGCATCTTTTATTCATCCACTTCCCTGGCTTTTAGTTTCGTAAGTGCTGCCTTGAGTTTCTAATCGTGTAAGACAACTCATTTGACCCTTGGCTGCAGGGAGGTTCAGGGATCGGGACGTTCAGGGCCGGCCTGGGTGCGTGCGATTGCAGGTATACTCAAACTCAGGACACGCAAAAGGGAGCAATGGCTGCTTGGACATCTCCTAACTCACCTGGGCAATATATGGCCATACAACCAACACACACCACTCATGAAAAATTACTGTCACCTCAGCACTCACGTGACCCATGGGAGAAAGCCCTGTGAAAAAGGAGCCTTGCACAGAGAACTTATCCTCTCTGCCACGGCACTCTCCATTATTCATGGTGTTAGGATCGCTTTACGGGCCGGGGGCGTCTCGCTTTTACCTGTTGTCACACACACACAGACAGACAGACAGATAAACACACACACACACACACACACACACACAAACACAAACACACAAACTCCCTCTCACAACTCCTCTTTGTTTATTCTGATATAACAATGTGTTTAAATCACATTTGCAAGTCCTGAGTGGGGGAAAAATTGGAGAATAATTGACTGTAAGATTTACTATGGATGCATAAATATCCACGCAGCAATGATTTATTTGTTTCCTAACTGTTTTCAGACATTTTATTTATAGATGAAGATATGTATGGTTAATATGAAGCTACAGCCAGTTTAGCTTAACATAAAGACTAGGGGGGGGGGGAAACTAGGGGAAACCTTACATCACTAGGTTCCCAACCTGGAGGTCCTGACCTGACCAGGATCAGGTTCTCTGATGGTGTGGGGAGGTGAAAGGGGCTGTGTCTATTTATGCTAAACATAACCGCTGTGTAACAATCAGGAAATAGGTTTTTATCTCGTCGATTGAGCGGCTTTATCGATGCCGGCGCTCCCTCACTCCATGTCTCTTGGATGCCTTCTCTTCTCCCTCTCAAACTTCATTGGACATAAAGCAAATCTTCGTCTCTCTATTTTGCCTAAATTTGTGAACCTGACACAGATTTAGAAGCTGGGTACGTGAAATTAAACAAACCCAGAACACAACAGATAGAGTATCAGAGTTTAGTCCATGAATCCACCTGGATAGCCTCAGTTTCACTCGTGGACACCCCGACTCAAATGAGTGGAAAAACCTGTGCCGCAGTGATTGTATATGTGACGGTGTAGGTGTAGTACAGTAGGCTGACATCTCAATATTACATTCTTGCTGTGAAGAAGACTGTTCTTTTTAAAGTTTATATTATTATTTAAGACATAAACTATTAAAAAAACTCAACAAGCTGTATTCACAGAGCTTTCACCCTCATTCATATCCTCATTCTGCATTAGAAAGTGTTGAATCAGCCAAAAAGCTCAATAAACAATGAGAAGGAAGCAATTCATTTTTCAAAAAATGAAGCCTAGGAAGACTCATTGCTGATGCAATATTAAAAATGAATTCACAATTACACAAATATCCTGCAGTTATTGTACAGTTTATCAGTTGTTCTGCACTGTTAGTAATATATGAAATATCCAGTAAATATGTCACGTAATCAGGGATCTCTTAAAGAAAAAGGTGCCTTATAACTTCACTTAAAAAGCTAATGATAATGCAATACTGTCTGGAAAACTAAGTGTATTTAAATAAATTTGCACTCTGATGATTTTAAGTATTTGATAACTGTTTCAAGTGTGAGATTGAGAGTTGTACTGGCCTTACTCGTCTGCACAATTATGCTTTTATATAGACACGATTCATCTGAAGAACACTTTAGTTTAGTAACACATAAAAATGCTTAAAGACTGCTCACTGAAATGAGCAAATTATGTTTTAAAAAATGACTATTATAGTCCTATTTTCACCTGTATAGCAACATTAAAAAGTCTGAACAACTTGACTTCATCAAGGCTGTTTCAACTTAGCACAAATTACTATATGCAAATTTTTGCTTGCTGGCATCCACATCTGCACTTGACCACGAGCCAAATCATCCCATTAGCCTTATTACTGCCACCTGACACCTGATAATGTCGGCATCAGGGGGAAGGGTAGACTTTGGTCATATTGATCTTTCAACATCAGATTACCCAACGCACGGATGACAGCAGAGAGTCAAACCTCATTTGACCCAGTGCACTCACTCAGGAGTCATTCCCGTGACCGTAAAAAACCCGGACACAGTATTCTAAACTTATTACATTTATAGTATTCATGTTGTAAAATGTAATCTTATACAACAGGAACAGGCTGTAAAAAAAAAAAGAGGATGCAGTTGAAATTTCAGCCGTTTATCCATTAGTTATATCCATTTCTTCACTGTAAAGAAATTATGTAATGGAAATATTTATTTTTACAGATTTTTACTGTTTTTTAAACACATGAAAATATCAGTAAAATTACAATAGACTGTGAATTTTTATGATAAAACTGTAACTGTTAATAATAAAAGAAAATGTCTTTTTTTAAAGAAAGAAACATTTGTTCCTTTTTTTCAAAAAGATATTTAAGTTGAAGTTTAATGCTGTAAATACATTTCTAAAATTAGATGCAGTTGGTAACAATTAACAGTAAAATAAGTAAAAGTTCTAGATCTGTTTGCTAATTGACACACATCTTGCATAATTATGAAGAGATCTATAAAGCATTGTTAACGTGTAAAAATACAGTTTTTATCATAATAACTGATGGGGTTTTTTTAGAGATGGTAACTTTTATTAAAGCTAGATTCACATAGTAAATAATTGACTAAAAGTGGTAAAATTACAGTATTACAGGTAATAATATTACAAAAACATATTCTGTTATTCTATAGATTTATTATTATGTTATCTGACAGGTATTTAACTTGAATGAGGTGGGGAAAAAAAGTAAAATCCCAATAAAATTACAGATTTAAATGAAATAAATTAATAAATTTGCTTTTGCTTGTCTCATTTCTTGCCAAGGAACAAAAATGAAGATTTAGTGCAACCTCTCATGTTTCAATCACGTTTTAAACTTTTGCGCTGACTCAACTTGGATATATTTCTATATATTTCTAATCAAATCACAATAAAAACAAATGATTTTTCAAAAGTACTCAGGCTACTCCACAATCTATCAGCATCTCCTCCACCCCCGTGAGGTATGAGCATGCCTGGTTGAGAACAGTTAAAATAACTATCATCATAAAAGTTAAACTCCTTCACTGGTGTTAACTCATCATCCTCGTGCTCCTCGAGGTGGAATTTGATGACCTCAACGGTTACAGCACAAGTCAGATATGATCTGCAATGCTCCCAGCCATCGTTCGCTGAGTCAGTCAGTGAGAGGACACCGACACCGGCTGCTGCTTTAATAATTAAGGTGTTGACAGAAGCTTTGCTTAACGGGCTAATTGCAGGAGACAAACCGCAGGTTAACTGGTCTGGGATGGGACAGTTAAATTAGCATCGCGTGTGAGTCTGTGGCCGTCAACAAGCACGGCATGCCGTGGTCAGTATGTAAAGCACACAATGAGACTGCTATGTTTGACATTTTTTAACTTTTGACCTAACCTGTGTGACCGTCTCTTGGGTCAGCTGCTCTGTAAAGCGCTTTGTAAACTCTGCTGCAAGCTGCAAGTTATTATTATTATTGTAATATATTAATGGGTACACTCAAGTACTGCAATGTCCTCGCCCGACTCACACTAATACTACACAAGAATAATGAATCCATAAAGTGAGAAAATCCAAACAAGTTTATTTACAAACACAATACCAGTATAAAGAATGATCCAGGGTCAGTTAAGAAGCACTGTGTTATAGATATTACCTCCACTCAGTACTACACAGACCGGTTCCCTTTATTTTCCATTCTCAGAGTCAGTTGTATCTGTACAACAATTTAGAGAAGATTTTTGGTGTTAACATTTGTTGAACTCACATCTCTCGTGCACAAGAGACGGTGAAATAAAAGAGCATGTTTAAAATCTTATATAGCGATGATGTCCTTCCAAGCAGAGGAGTGGCAAAATGTTCATTTACAGTCTCTTAAAACCTTTCGCGGTCTATGACAACAACAAAAACAAAAAAACAGCTCACGTAGCTTTCCGGTGCATGAATGCAAACCGAATGTTCACAGTTCAAAGGGGGAAGGTGAAATAATACAGTAGTGATAAAAAGTGTTGTAGCACTTTACAAAAAAGGGCAGCAACCATCTTCATCCGTGCATCTTTAATCAACGAGGACTGAATCGACTATTATACAATTCACATTCTGTGAAAAGGTTCGTGTATGTATAGGTCTCCAGAAGAGCACTGTGAACGTCCGTAGAGGCTTAGAAGTGTAAACATATTTCAGTGATCATTGAAGCAGGCACACACAAAGCCAAGTTATAGAGCAAAGTCATGCAGAGCATTACATGATTATGAATGAAGAGTTTACAGGGAGTAACTGCACGTGGATTTCTTACACCTCAGAGAGTCTTAAAACATCCTTTGATTCAAGAGACAAACTAAGATTTAGTTAATGTCGATGTATTTGTCGATAAGCAAAACACATGGGGTGCATTGCATATCCTATTCAAGGGGGGGGTTTGATATCTCATAAGGCAGCATGGCTTAAGACATGGATGACTGGGTCGCTCAACAGAGCTACAGTATGTTTGTCGCTTTACAAATTGGACTGGCCTTGAAAGTCTAATTTTGGCTGAGGTGGTGTAAAATATTTATCTGGCTTTTTGTCCGAGAACCTCCTCTTCTTACGTCTTCTCACGCACCCAGAAATGTCGGAGGAGCTTTTCTTTAAATGGGACATGGTAGGCCACTAAAAACAGGCCGTTCCATCGCTGCTTCTCTTTTAAAATATTCACCCAGTGAATTCCAGTGGATAGGAAATAGATTACAAAAAGTAGACAACTGGATGTTACGTTTTTTCTCTTTTTTTTTTTAATCATCGTGTTGTTAGCTTAATATCAAGGTTCAAGGTTTTGGTTTTTACACAAACATTAAAAGCTGCCACACCCACAGTGTCCGAGAGAAAAGAGAGAGAAGAGAGAAGAGAGAGAGACAGAAGAGGGAGGAGGATGAGGTGGCACGGAAAGACACCCACTGCGGCCCATTTCAGCGTTAAATACCTGTGCAACGTCGAGTAGAAAACAACACCTCTGTACAGCAGAGCCACTAGAAAACTTCACAGAAACAACATCACTATGAAGACCACTTTTCACATTAAAAACAAGCATCCTATGGTTAAGAGTCAGAGGTAACCATAGTGATCCGATTGGCTAAAGAAACAACTTAAGGTTAAAAAGAGAAGTATGTTGGCAATTAAAGCAAGCAACCCTCGTCGTGAGAGCAAAGAAGCTCCGAGGGCCGACTGTCTTTTTAAATAGGGAGGAAATGGCAAACTGTCTCAGTGACTCAAATAAAATCCGACATGATTTAAAGTAAACAAAAAGTGTTGAGCTTCCAAGAGGTTAGGGGGGAGGAATCACGTGCACTGCCCCGTGTGTACGTGGATGATCCCACGAGTATGCATGTGGATGAAGTTGAAGATCTCGTGGGGCATGGCGTGGAAGCCCGGCCGTGGCTTGACGTTGTCGTAGTAATGGTGAGTGATGAAGATGCCCGAGGGGTTCATGGGAAACGCCCAGAAGCCGTAGAGGTGGACTTCCTCGCACATCTCTAAGGCGGCGGTCACGAGCATCAGGCCGCTGCTGAGCCGTTTGGCCCGGACGCCCTGCACGGCCCAGAAACGCTGAACGTTGAGGAGATACTGAGGGTGGAAGAAGAACACGCCTCTCTGGGAGTCGAAGTCATCCAGCATGTACTTGACTCTGAACGATACGTCGGTGTTGCGGGTGTTGTAGAAAGCGGGAAGCACCACCGAGGAGTTCTCGTAATTCTGCAGGACTTCGTAAAACGGTCGCCGCCACTTCTCCAGCTTCTGAAATCTGCAGAGGAAAATGAAACGTGAGATGACAAAGACCAAAAGAAGAAGAAGACTTAACATGGAGACAGACTGAGAGAGAGGAAAATATACATCTGACTTTTCGCTCACACCAGTATTTACAGTACCTCTCAGTAATAATGCTCGGATTTATTGTCACCAGATCTGTTTTAGTGCCGACGTCAGCCGTGTACTTCTCATTAATGGGTGGTATGTTGCACCTACGGGAAAAGATAATACTGATGAAGGAGTTCAACTGTAATTGGACTTCAAACTAAACATGTTGGTGAGACATAATGTAGAGCTGCACAATTAATCACAAACCGCCTCAAATCAAAGTTTAACTTTACTTGGTAAGGCAGGCCTGTCAAGCTTTGAGTTTCTCTGAAGCAACCTCAAAGTGCCAAAAACCGCAGTTCCTCAAACGTCCACTTGAGGCTGGTTCCAGAAGTGAGTCAGTCTCCATAAGTCCCCATGTTCAAATGTCCTAACTTCACAGCAGAAATAAACATGTTTACAGCCTGGTACAAAAAACAGTTTTGGTCTCTGTAGCTAATTTCCCCGTTCATGACAACTGTACTGAGGGTGAATTTATATACAACTCACCTGTTCACATTATATTAAGGCTTAAAGTTATGCAGGATTCTTAGGATTTTTTTATGGAACATTAAAAAGTCAGCCAGATAACCCAGATACAGATTTCTTCTTTCAGCTGTTAGCCATAAATAAACATCCTATTTTTGTTTACAGTCGTCCCTCGCTATAGATTTTTTTGGGTGTAATTTTGCATGCTTTTTTTTTTTTTTACAGCGTACTGTACAGTATGAACGCGAATTGTGTTCTGCGTCCTAAATTGGCTAAGGGAGAACCACACATGTGTTCAGCGTCCTGATTAACTAAGGAAGTACTGTACAAAATGTGTGTAAAAAGGTGTATAAAAGTGTGTGGTTATGGGGTTTTACGGCCTTAAAACATGGATAATAATTGTAAAACTCACTTCGCGGATTTCGTTTATTGCGGGTTATTTTTAGAACGTATCCCCCGCGATAAACGAGGGACCACTGTACACATTTGTACTCAAGAAGAGTTTCAAGTCTGCCACAGTTATCGTTATAAACTTTGTGCTGTGTGTGAGAACAGAAAGCTTGACAGGACCAGCAACAACTGTGTAAGTGTAGCCTAACGTAAGATTTATTTCTTATGTGACTGCATGCTCTGTTGGAAATGCTAAATTTATATTTATAATGTGATTCCTCCCAAAGGAAACGATCAGTCGTGATAAATAATCACAACCTTACCAGTGAGCATAACAAAGTGTTAATTGTCATTGTGCAGCCCTCATACAACAAACAGAAGGATTGTATCCTGTAATACCTAAACACAAAATCTGCTGAGTCAATTTCCTTTCCACATTTGCTGTTCTTGATGATGCCGCCGTTTCCAATGACAGCACATTTCTTGTACTGTGACTTGGAATACGGCATATCCTGGATGAAGCAGACATATTTCGTTAAATTCATTCACCAAATTCATCTTGTCACCGTGGTTTAGTAGCATCAGACCAAAAAAGGTAATATTAAACTCATGAACAGGTGATGAACTTACATCTGGGAACATTTTGAAGACCTCAGTGGTGATAGGAAGGATACCACTGGTGTCCACCTCGTACCTCAGCTTGGTCCCTGCAGGAGTGTTCCTCTTGGTGGTGAACAGAAAGGAAGGAGCATTACAGCAGCGAGACAGAGACATCCTTCAGGAGGACACAGGGAGAGGACGGGGTTAGTTTATTTGTAAAAGACACATTTATTTAAACCCAATATGTCATGTAGACACTTCCCTTTGCCACAAACTGGGCTTTCACGTTCGATAACGGCAACAAAATGCAGAAATTTAATCGTAAAAGATGTTATTGTATCATTTTATGTTTAATATGTTATGAATAAACTAATGTATCTTCCTTTTGTTTGCCAGTGAGTCATTTACAGACAAAGAAATGTGAAGAATATTAGTGACATTTCTTATATTCAATATGTAAATATCATGATTAACATATAATCTATTGATACCGTGCATTATATTTACTCTAATATCTACCTCATGTACATAAAACAACCTTCCGTATATAAACCATATTTATTTCAGCATCCTTTGCACTACTGTTTGGCTGTCTACAAATGTTAGTTTACATATATTTTTACACATAAATATAGATATTTATATATTTTTTTATGTTTGTTTATCTGTGTAGCTCCTTTTTTTGTGACTGTAACTGTCTATATCTTTACAAATACTAAGAGCAACGTTTAACCAGAGCCAAATCATGTGTGTGTGTACACAAAAGTGGTTCTGATTCTTATATTTAGGGTCAATTAGATCAATTTAAGGAGCCGTCCTGCACAAAAAGGTCTGCCAACACCAATCACAGACACTGAGAGTATGAATATCTACTGTATTTTAAACCATGTTTTAACAGAAACAGAAGTAATATGCTTTATGTCAATAAAAAGGAGCTTCGTGCAGTGTGAAAACAGGGTTAAGAAGTCGTACATTTCTTCTGTCTGAGTCTGAGTAGTGCTTACTTAAAGTTGCTGGTCTCCTCCTTGTTCTGCTCCCATCTGCACACCTGCAGGTTTCTCCATCTCTCAAACAGATCTGAGGTTTTCACCCTGGCAGACAGGCAGAGAGACTTGTGGAATGAGGAAGGATACCCATGGCCATGTATTTTCCGACTAGCCATGTTTCTACAAGGGTAGTAAATTGAAGAAACATCATAAAGATTACACCAAAAGACAAAAACAAACGGGACAGAAAATTGCAGTGATTAATCTGTGATGGGTCTACTGATGCCACTGGAGTTAAGCTTTGTTAATACTAAGGCAGTGGCTTCATCAGGCAGGTCTGTAAATAGCTGTCCTTGAACTGACATTTCCTTTGAGATGATTGGGAGATGTGATTTGCTCTTGGGAGGAAGGATGGCACCATTACTGCTGTCTGGCAGAGCGACAGCAGCTTTTTTCTCTGCCTCAGCCAAAGCGGCTTGTGATCCTTCATCAAGCTCAAAGAATGCGTTCGACATTAATGTTTGGCAGCCTGGGGGACACGAATTAAAAGGTCACCGGACAATGTTCACATTCATAGAGGAAATGTGCCGCTCAACTTGCCATTAGCAACACCTGACTCATCAAAGAGTGTAATGAATCTGGCTAAATACTACATAATATTACAAATGTGTTTTTTTATAGTGTGCTGCCGTTCAACTGACAATAAAAGAGGAGAGTACTAACTTCTGGCTGTAAATATCAGCGATAAAAAGCATGTCATGTGGCGAGATTTCATTGTGTCCTCTCCCTCACTTGTTCTTTTGTGTATTGTGAGGATTTGCAGAGGGCAACTTGTCCTGTAATCTCAAAACTATAATGCTTACTATTAAATTATGCATTATGGTGGTTATTGGCTCTGTATTTTTAGATACACTAGCAGTACGGATTTAGGGTCTGTTGGTCTGATCTGGCTTGAAACAACTCAAACTACTATCAGATGAAGTCACATTAAATTTTGTGCAGACGTTCATGGTCCCCAGAGGAGCAATCCTAAGGACTTTTGTGACTTTTCATGAAGGTAAAGCATCATTGTGTAACGTTTATAATATCAGATTTAAAATCATTTTAATGCTACACTATGTAACTTTGTGCTCCGGGTACATCCACCCACGAGAAGACGGAGAATAGAGCCTGTGTCGTGCCAGAACCTGAGCTAGGCAAACAGGATTAGGTTAATTGGGAATCAGCAGCCTCTATTTGGCAAATAGACCAAAGGAACCGACCCAAGAGAAAAGGAGAGAGTGAGCGAGCAAGACGCCGCCTGACAGGAGTAAATCTGGGTTGGTGCTTGGTGAAATAAAAGGCTGAAAGACAGACGCCGACCTGGGCTGACTGCTGTTGGACAAGTCAGTAATATTAGCTGGCTGCTGTGTCTTGCGTTGTTGCACCTGCCTCATGTTTGGCTGTTAAGCATAGTTGTCGAAATAAAGTATATTCATATATCATAAATCAGGTGGTGAGTTTCCTCTCCACGTACCTGACAGGTGCTCGAGAATCACCTTAAGGGGAAAAAAGACGTTATTCTAAACAAGTTTGTCCACCACAGGTGTTGCTACCGTGTCATAATGATCACTCACATTGTCAGGACTTTGACGTCCATAATCTCTTGTCTGAGCTCCCTGCATGCAGTGGAGTTGTATTCAAAGGAGCCATCATAGTTTTCCAGATACCTGGAGGGATAGACACAGTCATCCGCTGCCTAGATAGACCTCTCCACACACAAGAGGATCAACAGAATTAACAACAACAAACTGTGGATATAAAATACAATATATATATATAAAAAGCAGTGCGTAAAGAAAAATATCTTATATTCACTACAAAACGTCTATGGCTTGACTTTATGAAATAATAGAATATCAGTATAGCATTGTGGGATGACAAATGACAGAAGTGATGAAACTGATTTTAGGCGTCACAGACAGGATAATAACACACTCTTTACTGGACACTTGCACCAGATTCTATTACATCTTAGGCTAAACCAAAGATACCTCTCATATTTTTACTGATTTAATTGGTTATGATGAGAATTTGCATGGTTTAATACTGGTATTATGTGATTAGAATGTGTATATATGCTGTATATTAATTTAAAAATGTCAAAATAAAGCATTGTAATGGGGAAAAAAGGGGGTTGAATCCAGTGTAGAGCTTGTAAAAGGGTGGATTAAGATGGCTATAGCAGTGTAGGGTGCTTTTGTGTGAGACAGTACAATATATTATATATTCATATATATATATGCACTAATTTCTATGCTGATACATTATGCGCATAAACACATACACAGATGTTCATGCAAACAAGTACTGAAAAACATGAAGGCAGTAATACTTTTAAAATATAATATTTTAAACTTGAGATAAAGAATCTAACGGATTTATTTTTACACATATATAAAACAATCATTACACTGAAATGGCAACATTAACCAAAAGCACACAAAAATAATGTCTTCAGTATGAGCGGTGTGACTGTGTTGTGGTGGATTTGAGAAAATGGTCGAAAAAGGATTCATACTTGTTGTAAAATATTCATATCACGGTGCCAATAAGTTGCCATTTATCTGTGCACTGATGCCTCATTTCTTGCAGCAAAACATCGTATTTACATGCAGTCAGCGTGCAGTCTGAGTAAAATGTGTGTGTGTGTGAGTTTGTGTTTTTGGGATGGGGGTGGTTAGGATGGAGGTTTCTATGTTTACAGGGTCGTGTAATTACGCTGGACAGAGGAAACTTATTTTTAAATGATTTAATTTGAGTTAAACTTTGCCAAATGATTTCTGGAGTAGACGGATGTGAATATGACATTTAAGTTATTTGACTTTATTAAAAATTGTATTTTAAAGTGAGACTGTATAGCTTTTAAAAGAGATATAACATATTAAATAAAAAGTTATCTGATGTGAGCAGTTTTTTATGTTATCTAATGCTAGCAGACTTTGTGTAGATGCTGTCTAAGCAAGCAGCAACCTAAAGGGAAGTCACTGCAGAAGTGCCAAAAGCTGCAGTTCCTCAAACGACCACTTGAGGTTGAGTCAATTTCCATAAGCCCCCATGTTAAAATGTCCAACTTCGCAGCAGAAATAAACATGTTTACAGCCTGGTACAATGTCTATAGCTAATTTCCCTGTCCATGATAACTGTACCGAGGCATAATCACTGGTTCAAATTATATTAAGTTTTAAAGTTATGTATAATTAACAGTGTGGTGGCATTGACTGACAGCCGCCGCCGTCACATGTGGCTTATTTGAGCAACCAGGCGTCATTCAGCCCACGTCAGGTCAGCCAACGATCCCCGGCTTTGCCCATTTTTAGATTGGCCAGGAGGCGGAAGAGGCAGGACTGCCAATAGACACCTCCTGCTGACGTACGCCATACACCGTCTATTATTTATGCTGTCAGTGTGTCTGAGTGACGTTAATGAGTGCTGTGCTCCCGTTACGCTATAATTTAGCATGATGTCGTCTTTAAAGTTGCAACTTATGTTTCGCTTTGCAAAAGTTACGCAGTCTCACTTTAAAAGGAACATTTTCTTTTTCTTAATGGATCCTAAAGACCAAAAAGTTACTTTATTTCCTCCAAATTATGAAAACAGATTAAACTGTTCCTTTTTTTTTTATATCTCTAATTGATTGGTAGAATAGAGGATAAACAGGCACTAAAATGTACATTAGGGTTTTAAATAGTTGATAGTTAAACCCCAGAGGGTTTCTCTCTTTAGCCCTGATCTATAGTTTTCCTTTCAGGGTTTGGGCAGAGGGCCACAGAACTTACAGTCATCTCTCTCTGGCTGCTTTGTTTTATATAAATAAAGATATTGATCCATAAAGCAAATTTATGTTCTCTATTTAACCTTAATGGGAATTTAGAAATATCTACAGTCGTCACAGTTTCTAAGCTACATCTCTAAATGACATTATCAAAATTTTAAATTGACATATAATGTTTGATGGAAGGTCAGAGGATTTAATGCCAACATGGCAGCATGTGTATTTTGTTAGAATGAATTTTGGTCACATCAGATAAATCGGATGTAGTGCGAGTGTTTTGAAGGATGGATAATATTGCGGCATATTACCTGTGGCTGTGAAGGTAAATGAGAACAAATGATAATAATAATCATAATAATAATCAAAGAACACAACAAGCAATACAATGGAGGGGTGCATTAAAAAGGAACAAGATGCTGAGATGAAATCGTATAAATAAGGAACGATGAAACTGGTTGTCTACATCCACCTGATGATGCAGTGTATTTCTGAGGTTTTACGTAATATATATTTGACACTCTGAATGGGGCGACTCATGCTTGTTTTAGCTAAGATGATGAAACCTTTGCAAGTGTTCTCTGTTCAGTTCTAAAAAAAAGCAAGACTTCACTTGATGAGATGAATTTTCATCTTAGTTTAACTGTAACAATGCTGGTTCAAAACCAATCCAGACTAACCAGCATTTGACCACAGATACTGACATCTACTGCTCAGTGCAATTAGGATTTTTGGAGCTTTGAGGGAGGGGAAGGGGGGAGAAATCTGGCATGTTCCTGTTTTATTGTAAGGAAAGTAAAAAGGGGGGATAAATCCAGGTCGCAGAGAGAGACAATGCAGATGTGAGAAGGGGAGATAGGGGAGGAGGGTAGCAGAGAGACGTGTCCACACTATGTACATGGCATACACACAGAGCTGTGCAGAACACATGACACACAGATTGAGGAGGACAAGGCATTTGGAAATGGGTGCTGGATGGGACACAGAGGAACGAGGAGAAGCCAGTACATCAACAGGAGACCGTGGTTCTACCAGCTTCTGAAGAAGGGGGTAGGAGGAGAAGAGAGGAGGGGGGGAAAGGGGATGGGGTTTGGAAGACCTGGGGTCGAAAGGTGAACGGGATCAGACAACATGCAAGAGCAAATCTGAAGTGCAACCACCACTGAAAAAATATGAGAGTTTATACCTTTCAAACTAATGAAAAAGAAAGAGGCATTCTTGGGTTTCTGTGAAAATACTTAAAATGCCTTCAGACTGGCCTACCTTTGAGGGCGTTTTTTTTTCTTCTTAATATCGGCTAGGCAGGGTGTGACTATTACGGAGATCTGTGAATCTGGCTGAAAATTCTGACGGAAACATCTGTCAACATGCAGACAGGTTAAGTTAGAGTTAAATGTGTGATGGAGTCCTGTGACATCACCACCCCCTTTGCTAACTTTCCTTAAAAAACCTGCAGATTTTCAAAAAAACAAGTAGAGAAGGAAAAAAATGCAAATATGCTGCAGCTTTGTGTTTTCTCTCTATAGCATCTGAGGAGACTTGGTGGGCGTATCAGCAAGCCCAGGTCACACATGCAGGGTTGGGTCATCACTATGATGGATTTGAAACTTGTGTACTCTTTCACTCTATCTCTCTCTCTCTCTTATTCTCTCTCACACTCTCTTTTCTCAGAGGTGTTGTGCAGTCAGTCACGCTGGAAAGGTACCTTTTCCTTCCATTTCTGGCAGGCTTCAGAGATCCGTCATCCGAGAAATTAACGGGCCCGGTCCAATTTCCTGTTTCGTCCCCTTTGAGTCGGCTAAACTGTTGCGCACTAGTAAGAAAATGAGTCAGTTTATTTGGGATTTATTGTCCTTAATTGTGCAAATGTCAAACACATACAACCAAAGCCCATGTGTTCACACACACACACAAATCTCAAATTTGCACATTCATACATGCATACACATGAAGGCGGACCAGCAACATTCAAAATATGACCCCAAACATGATTATAATGCACTTTCCGTTAATGACGTCATGGTTCTGTATGGTTAATTTATGCTCTGTTTGGATCGTTGCCACTATCCTGAGTGTGATTCAAACGTTCACACTTTACAATGTTGGCCCGCGGGATTGTTGGACTTGTAGTTCAATATATTAAAGTCAAAGTGAATTAAGAGAGGAATAATAACCGTTGCCAATTTTTCTGTGAATGTCAAATTACTTGTGAGGAGGAGATGCCAACAGATTTGCCAAGTGATTTACACTTATTAAAAAGTCGTTTCAGAGCCAGATATTACCGTTAAAAAGGGGTTTTATATTTAAAAATGAGTTTGTTGGTAATGTTTAGCACTACTCAGACTGAAAACAGCTTTAGAGGATTGTCAACTTGGAGCTGAGGACTACAAATTTGTAAGAGAAGCTATTTGCTGTGTTCCCGAAAACGTAGGATCCACTGCGTTTAAAGTTTGCCTCTATGTGAGTGAGTATCTTGGTCTTTGTTGCATAAGATTTCACTGAAACCATCTCAGTGAATTCATCAGAGGAGCACATTTGGTGCAGGTGATTCACAGCCCTCACATCAAGAGGAGGTTGCGCATTCTGACTCATTTTTAGAGATTTAGATGAGGCATTTTAGAGCTTAGAGCAACTTATTAACACAATATCAAGGCCCCAAACAGGATTACGGCTTTCATTTTTGTTACTGTCAACAAATCCCATTAAAAAGGACCAGAACCAGCAGCTCGTCTGTGGCTCATAAATCTCTAATCCTTTATTGTAAACAAAAAGCTCAGTAATTTCCTAAAACAGCTGCACAGATTTTGTGCATTGTTTAGTATTTAGAGCACCAGGGTGGTGTATGTTGGGCTCGACTCAAAATAAATGTCACAAAATGAAGGAACGTGTCACCCAGTGCTAGTTTTGTAGTACTCGAGATTGGTCTTGAGACTACGTTTTGCAGGTCTATTCTCTGTCTCTACTGATATTATAATAATAATATTACTGAGCCAGCTGGAGACATGGCTCACCCGAAGAGATTTGGCAAATATTAGCGACATGTTGGCTACCTAAGTAGGCCACATATTGTCAAGTCTTTCGTGGCCTCGATACAGCCTGGTCTTGGTCTTGACTCGGTCTCAGTTTAGGTGGTCTTGACTAGAACAGTCACCAATGCAACGAGGTGGCTCACTGATGTATTTTTTACTTGTTTTTGGACAAGAGTGAAGGTCTATGGAACACAGGAATGAGCTTTATCAAACTTTGAATCCACCTGGGATCAACTGATTGTTCCTTTTTGTGTCTTTTTCGTGGGATTCGCTGACAATAAGATGTAGAAGCAGAGGTTCGTTTGTGTACAGACAAGTTGAATTCCATACCTAACGATCCGTGGGTGAAGAATTTCTCCCATTACTGTCTGATTATTATGCAAATATTCACGCATGACTCATTTCTGTAAGTGCTCTGTGGGTGTTCTGCTAAATTCAGCAAGAAAACTGAACCCAAAGAGCTTTTCTGGGTGCATTATGTGAGAGAGCATTCATCATCGGGAGCCTCGTGTCAATACTGATTTGCAGAGTGCTACTTCAACACCTCAATAACGCTCTACAAGCGCCTGCAGAACAGAACGGCCTTAAATCAGAGCGCGGTTTGTGCCTAAAAGAGAACAGCTGCCTGCTTATTAAAGCAGCATAATTTAAATCATACATATGGCTAATCTTCATCATCAGCAAAACACTGTCACGCATTAAAGCTTGATTTCGAACTATAAAAATGCGGTGGCTTGAGATTATACAATACCAAAAATCAATCTTGTGACTACTTCCAACTCATAGATCAATCCAGTGTCTTCACTCCACATATTACAAACCCATTTACCTCCCATTGACTCAATTAATGAGCACTATTCAGACAGTAATCTACGCATTAGATCAGACAAACAACAAGAACAAAGTCGCTCTGCAGCGCTAATGCGCTCTCATTCTGCCCTTGAGCGTCGTTAATGGGACTACGAAGCAGGAAGGACTTTAAGACTATTTGATTATATGCGTTTGGTTTTTAGGGTAGTGCCAGGCCACATGGACTCAGATGTCCACTTAGTATTATCCAGGGGTATTTGCTGTAACCACTAAAGGCTCCCTAAGATGGGTAAATACCTCATTGTCCTCATCAAAACAAGAAATTTAACACTGTTACTTATGAAAACAGAAGTGATTCTCCACTCGAGCGCCTCCTCTTTTCCTCTCTGCGTTTACTTTAAAGTGCTCCGACTTATAAATTATGAACTAGTGGCTCCATGTGCTGCTATGTGCTGGGATCAATATATATTCAGGCGCAGCTGCGTCGACTGCATTTGGAAACTAAAACAACACGGAAAGCTACTCGGATTAAGGCATATACAACCTGAACACATAATGCATCAAGAAGGGCTCATAAGCAGAGTCAACTGTCAGCTGTCTTAAATGATAGAAATGACTAAGAAATACAAGCTCAAGTTGTAATAAGCCCAAATATTCCTCATTGTGCTTTAAGGATTAGTGTGTTAATCAATTATTAGTCACGTATTTAAACAATTTTGCTGATTGGTGTGTCATTCATAGAGCAAGAAAGCCAAACATTTGCTGCTTTCAGCTTCTGAAACCTCTTCATATCTTTTCAAATTGATTTTCTTTTTGGTTTTGCACTATTGATCGGACATAATTTGCAACTTTTCCTGATGTTTTATAGATAAAAAATTATCAACTGATGAAGCCAAATGCATATTTTTGAATGGTTACCAACCAACTCACTCCGGCTCGGGGGCCCCTTGGCGCTCATACTCTCTAGCCGAGAGTATTTTTAGACGTCGCCCTCTTCAAGTCAAATAGAGTTGAATACGTCTTCCTTTGCAGAAGCGTGTCACTCAACTCTGCTCGTGTAATAAGCTTTCCTCCTGTGCTGCCATTTTACAATCCTACGAGTGAAGGCGGGCAGGAAGGCTGATTTATGTGACAGCATAATGCGACTCCATGGAAACTCAACGGCCAGATTTATCAAGTACAACAATGTTCATGGCTCCGTTTGACTTTAATGTGCCGTCCACATACATTTAGAGGAGAGCACGTCGGCCCTTTGGTGATCTGGGACGGACGTATACACAAAGCGAGTTTGGTTTAAGATTGACGATACGACTAAACCATTACTTTCTCCCAATTTAAGCACCCAAATGTCTCCTCTGCTGCCGTTCTAGCCTGTTAATATACATTTCTGAAGTGCACAGGCGCATGATAAACACCGTGCCAGCATGTTCTCATTGCTTTGGTAGGGGGAAGAGGGCTGGGTGTGGTCGAACCCATGTGGACAACGACTTCTGAGTGTTTATGCTTAGGTAGATATCATAAGATGACGTCTTCCATCTCTGCATCACCCACCCACACACACACACACACGCAAACATCACTCCCTCGCGGCCTCTCACTCTCGCCCGTCTCCTTCCACTCTCTCTACCCCACTTTGCACTGAGGTGTGTGTGTGTGTGTGTAGACAGACTGTAGCAAAATGGCTGCCGCTGAGCCTGCTGGTTTCTGTTGTGCGACTTGTTCTCCCCGCGCCTTTACTAAAGAGGGAGGGTGGGGGGCGAAGAAAGAAAGGTGCGTGTGTCGGGGTCTGAATTCATGCATCTCCACCGCAGCGGTTGGGATGCCATGAATCCACATTGAGTACTGTCAGACCAGCCCAGCGGGGTGGCAAAGGGAGGAGGGGGGGTTAGCTGTGGGGAGCTTTCAGATTGCAGCACATATATGTTTGCTCTGCTGTAAACATGTATGTGCTGTCTGTCTTATATCTGGAGGTGGGGGTAAGGTTTTTTTCAGATTGTTCCTTTGGTTTGGAGTGAGATTTTTTCTTTAAAACCACCTTAAGATCAAACATCCCGACTTCTCAGCATCTGCTCGTCTCACGCTGAAATTTGTCTCAGATTAGACAATTTAGTAGATACATGGGTGCATAAAAAAAGGGAGACTTCCAACCAGGCTTCAAGAATCCATATCAGGGAGATGAATACTGTTGCAGAGGTATTACAAAACATGGCTCTGCAGTGGCTGTGTCAGTGTGTGTGTGTCAGAGTGTGTATGTGTATGTGTGTGTGTGTGCAGCCTGGTAAAAACATAATTTATTTAACAGGGACCAATAAGAAATACACATCATCTTTTATCATGTAGATATCTGTAAACATCATCAGCTCTCGATAGCTCTCAGTTGCATTTAATGATAATCTGATGCCTCTGTAAGATGTAGGCTACGACCAGTCAAGAAGGCTGAAACGGAAAAATTGAAAATAAAAAAAGATCTTTGGAAGAAGAAAAACGAAAAAAAGAAAGGGGAAAACATTACCATACACAGCTGGAGCACTGTGTATGGTATGAATGTGATGCTTCATTTTCAGATCAACAAAATAAATCCAATGGAAATTGTTTCTATGCCACTGGAAAAAAAGATGGATGGTTAATTGCTATTGTTCTTTTCAGCCATTAATGCTTGTCCCCCCCCACAGCATGGGTCCTGACATATATCATCATTTACACTTAACATTTTAATCATCATTCAACTATAACAAGGCATGCATTTAAAGGCTGAATGTTATCTTAACAACTGTTATAAACAGCCAGGCCTGCGCTCTAATTGCCTTATTATTACTCCAAACGGATCAACACAAATAAACCGACACTTACCTCTTAATGTAGTTTTTCCCATAGAGAATCTGTTGCAATAGTGTGACGAGTCCAAATGCGCAAATAAATATAAAACAAAGCGATCTATTGCCGAGTATATCTTTCCCCGACGACGGGTCGGCGTATGCCATTCTTCGGCGCAGCATCCAGGGCTGACGGTGACACCCGGTTAGGTGTCTCTCTCCGCTGCATTCAGGACCAGGAGCGCCGGTGTCTTGTACCCGCTGGACAGGACATTGTCCATCACCTGTTTTTGTTTTTTTTCTAGGCTATTTTTCTGCTCTCATACCGCAGCATCATTGGTTTTGGATGATAAGCATCGCAATGTATTGTGACCTCAATTGCAAACCATCAGCGGCACCGTGTCCTGTTAGAATAAATCTGATATTTTTTATATATTTTGGTTGCAAAACCATGAAGCAGATTCTTGATTTTTCTATCGTGCGTCTCGACGCGCTGCAGTCGCGTCGATCGGATGCAAGCGATGCAGATTTATCCAAAGAATAAACGCGCACGGGACGTTGTTTCTCTAGGATTAATCGCGAAATTACAAAATCAGATGAACAAAAGCATCGATTTTTTGGATTCCCTTCAAATTACCGATACGAGTTGCGACAGAAAAAACCTCACACACGCACGCACACATCCTTCATGCCTCATCTCAAATCTGAGCAAAGCTGCGTGACTGAAATGTAAAACAGGAGGAGGGGTGCGCCTTTTCTCAGCCTGGCTGCCGGGTGCGCGCCGCCGCGTTTCATTCAGATGCTCCTTACTCAGCCAAAACCCAAGGTCATGGTCTCCTTTACGAGGATGCACCTGCGCACTCCAAATATATTAAACAGCCCGGTGCACCTGACCTCCTTAGGGCTGCCACTAAACTGTAAATGACATCATCTGAAATTAGATTTTGTATTCTAGTTTTTTGCAGGCTGCCCTAGATGGTTTTCTGTCTCAGTGTTTATCTTAAGTGAAATATATGATAGCATTTTTATGTTTTAGAAATATATTCTAAATTTTCTGACCTTTATTAAATAAACATACAAGCGTAGAAATTCATATTTTTGTGATTTAGCACCACCTCAGTTTCAGATTGTAATCCCAAATATGGACAGGTGTACACTATTTGTTATGATTAAAAACCAGCCACAACATTGCTAACAGCCAAATATCAATGAAGGTCAACAACACAAGACATTAGCAATAGTCTAAGGACAGAGGGTGTCACTCCCTGTACAGATTGTAAAGCCCTCTGAGGCAAATGTACTTTGTGACTTTGGGCTATACAAATAAAATTGATTTGATTTGATTTGATTTAGTCCAACAGCAAGAAGCCCAGTCTGTTTTTCAGATAATTAAAGTCAGGCTTTTTCCACCTCTGTTATTATGTCCATAGGGGCTGCTGAGCCTGGTTACACTGCCTGCTTGCCCAGCTCCGGTTCTGGCACGACACTGTCTCCACTCCCCGTCAGTATTCGTCCACATCCCTGAGCCTGAAAACCTCCAAAACGCCTGTGCTACACTGACAACCCTAACACACTATTTTATGTTAGACAAGTTACATAGTGTTGCTTTACTGATGCCCACATTCTGTCAAACAGCTATATAATCAATAGCTCAGTTACAGAGCCTATTTAAAGTCTTTCAAACTATTTTGAGCTAAACCCTGACGCCGTGACAGCAGCATCTTTTCAGAGCCACACTCCTGACAGAAGTCTGTCTAGCTCTGGTGCTGATAACTGTATCAGTGCCATTGATTTCTGCCAGTGTCCGCTGCCAGTGACATCTGTTTGATCTTCAAAGTCCATCTGGTGCAGTCTCAGTGGCGTTAACACCTCTAAAAGCAGCAGAGTCGTGGGCGGATGTGACAAGAAATACCTGGTGAATCATCATGTGGACATAACAGACTCAAAACTTGAATTGTGGGAATATAAATGATGAAATTTGAATTCCTATGAGTGTATTTCTTTTCTTTTAGCCATCCATCATTTTATTTCTGCCACTTAGCCTCCGGGTTTGGGTCCAGAATGTAGAAGCAGCAGGCTGAGCAAAGTAGCTCAGACATCCTTCTCTCGAGCCCTGGCCTTCAGGACCTGAGGCAGTCCCAGGCCAGATTGGATATGTAGTCTCTCCAATATGTTCTGGGTCTGCCTGAGGGTTCCTCCCAGTTGGATGTACACATAATATCTCCAAAAGGAGGCGAAAAGGAAGCTCAGTATCTGTATTCTTTATATCACTACATGGGCTTGGAACATATCCATAATCTGCTAAGCATTGGGGCGATAAATGAGCTGTTAGGCCCTACTGATGCCCACTTGCTCACGCTGACTGTGTATTCAATTATTTTCAAGTACCATCAAGTACACTTCACGTATTATAAAAACCAATTACATGTTGACAACTGAGCTGTCACTATGACAACTAAGCAAATCGAAGACACGTCTAAAAGCCCCGGAAAGCAGATTAAGTTCGATGATAGTGTGGGACACAACGCCAAGCCACCTTCCAAGCTCCATTTCATACTCAAAGAACAAGACCAACATCCTTGAACCTATTCAGCTGAGGCAGCAACAGCATCATCATCAGGCCGTCTGTGTCTTTGTAATTAAAAGATGATTTCACATAATACGATTAATCTTAACCTGCCCTTCATTCAGGTTCTTCTACTATGTCTCAAGTGCCAGGAAACAGGCAGGAAATATCACTGCAGACCCGTCACAACCTGTTCCAACTTCTCCCCTGTGGTAGGTGCTAAAGAGCACCAATAAAACCAGGCACAAGGACAGCTTCTTTCCAGAGGAGTTAAATCAGTCATATAGTGCCAATAACCCTAAACACATCCACTTATCAATGAATAATAAAGTATATATTTACAGTTTGAAATACAGACTGTGCTTTAACACGTGTACGTCAATATCCATCACTCCTTTCTAGTGTGCAAGAAACTTTCTAAGATCTGCTGGTGAGGGGTAAGCACAGAGAGGGACTCAACAAACTCTGTCCTGGACTGCCCCCTAGACTCCATAGATGAAATGGGGGATAAACAACTCCTGTCACCTCCTGCATGAGACCTTAAACAGCTCCTTCAGCAACAGACTGCTACTCCCACCATGTGAAAAGATGTCCTACAGCAGGTCCTTCATTCCAGCAGCTGCATGACTTCATATTTCTAATTTATGAGTCATTTCTTATCAAAGTTGTGAATACGAGTGAATTTCCCTGCTGTAAGCATCATTAAAGTCCATCTTGTCATCTTAATATTTATGTACATGCACTCTTTGTATGAACACCTGACTTACATTAACTTCTTATGTTTTTGGTCTTTATTTAAATTCATATATGTATATGCACTTATACTTGCCCAGCTCCGGTTCTGGCACGACACCGTCAGTATTCGATCACATCCCTTGGCCTGAAAACCTCCAAAACACCTGTGGTACAAACACTAACACTCCCTCTGTGCTCTGAGTTGTATTGATTAGTTCCCCGTTTGGATTTAGCTATCTTAATTCAGTCAAAAATCACATTTATTAATACTGATTAAACCAGGTAGGACACTTTATATTAAAATGAAAGGCCAGCTTTCTTCTTCTTCTTCTTCTTCTTCTTCTTCTTCTTCTTCTTCTTCTCTTTGATGTTTAACAGCAGTCGACATCCTCATTGTTGTATATACTGCCCTCTTCTGGACTTTACTCCTTTCCTACTTCCTTTTTAAAAAAAATATTTTAATTAACTCAGTTAAAACAAGACCCTTCCTTGTTCTTCACATGTTGTTTCCATTGATTGATTATTTCTTTCCATATGAAACTCTTTCCTTCTGCTTTTGATCATTTTACTTTCTTTTCCACCTCTTCTTTCTTTGCTGCCTCCGTTTCCCTGTATTCCTAGGTGCACTGGTACCCACATGAACGTTATTTCCCTCCCCTGCTGTCTTAATCTGGCTGTCCTCAACAGTATTTCATATAATACTTCCTGATGTGTTTTCGCTGTTCTATTTTTAATGCTCAAGAGCATCTGTGTCTCTCTATCTCTATCACAGGTTCCACTGCTACTGTAATCATTTTATCAGTCATTGTAATTGTACAGTATGTTTGTGTTGATTTGTTCTGTACACGTGACATCTATTGCACGTCTGTCCGTCCTGGGAGAGGGATCCCTCCTCTGAGGACAGAGGGTGTCACTCCCTGTACAGATTGTAAAGCCCTCCGAGGCAAAATGGACTTTGTGACTTTGGGCTATACAAATAAAATCTGATTTGATTTGATTTGATTATATTTAGTAAGTAAGGCGAGTGTTTTCTCTCTTTAAACACGTGAAATGCGTGCATAGGCGGTGGAATCTAACTATGTCGACTGTTCTTGGTGCAAATCTCCAACCTTGCCCTCTGATCGCTATATTTGGGATTCCTCAACTCTACACAAAAGGATATTATAGCTTTCACATTCTTGCTTGCAAGACGTTTATTATTGTTGAATTGGAAGTCTGCTGGCTTAAGGACATTGAGAGGATGTACAGCCAAATCCTTCCATAAATGGCAACCCTTTATTTGCTATTTCACTAATTTAGAGGTACCACCTGATTGAATCTGAATCGTATATTTTCCCAGATAGCAAAAATCTTTTGGCTTCGCTTTGGCACAAATCTGGCTTGTCATTTTGGCAAGGTTATGGGTGGATTTCTAGGCCATAAATGGCCCAAAGCCAGAATCATACCAAAAGGGAGCCAAAATTCACCCAAAACAGATTGTGGACTTCTATATAGCCATAAATGTCCCTGAAGAGCCCCAAATCAGCTGTTCCCGCTCGCACCCAAACATGCCTTAGCTCAGATATATATTACTGGCGCCTCCTTATCTATTATGGATAACCCTAATCATACCACAGTTAAGCCAAAAGGCTTTCTTAATGCCAAAAAATGCCAAATGTATTTTGTATTTTGTAATACAGCCAAAATATTTGCTATCTGGGTTATATAGCATAAATAATCAGTAATGCGGGTGGGAGGTGTTCTTTTGTTTTTTGTTACACATGCATATATGTGAATAAAAAACAATAATTATATACCTGTAATTGCAAATATTTTATCTTATTTGAAAAAAAAAACAACGTGGAGAGAGGAGTGGGTCACATTTCTGTGTGACACAGGAAGCGGCACGGATGTGATTTGATGGAGCGCACGCTCCCCTTCCGGTCTCTTTCCCCTTAGCCGCCGGACGAAAATGGTGAGCAGCGACTCCGACACTCAGAAATCCTCAAACATCTTCGCTGCGCGCCCTCCATCCGAAACAAAACGTCGGTGTTTCGACGTCGGATAAACTCTGTCACCGCTTGTGTGAAGTATTTTCGAGCTGACGCTTCATTTTGATGTAGTTTAAACGGTTTTTTGTGACTGTGCCGCTCTTTAGCATCGAGGGCTCGGTGTGTACAGAACATGGGGGCTCGGGTTGCCTTGGAAACGACTTAAACGGTTTTTAGACATGTCTGAATATCTTCGGTTTAATCCGACAGGTGAACACGAGTGAGTTAAAGCCAGTGTTTGTCTTTTAAATGTAACTTTAGCGAAGCTATCGTAGCGTTTAGCACTTCATGTGTGCTTCCTTCAGCGTGCAAACACAGTGTACACTCCTTTATACAATGACCTATATTAGAAGATTTACCCTCAACATCCAACAAGTCTTGTCAATGATGTCCTCAAACACAAATGTCTGAACAAATGACTTCCTGTGATTCATCCTTCTGTGCTGAGACAAGACGAGCCGGAAGCTTTCATGAAGTTTGTCTCCTTACCTGATGTCTGATGTTGTCTCTGTTGTCTCTCTCTCACACAGACGAAGGGAACTTCATCTTTCGGTAAGCGCCGGAACAAGACGCACACCCTGTGCCGTCGTTGCGGCTCCAAGGCCTACCACCTGCAGAAGTCCTCCTGTGGCAAGTGTGGCTACCCCGAGAAGCGCAAGAGAAAGTGTAAGTCACCTCACCGAGTGACCTGATGATGAAGACTCGGATCCGTCCGTGTGTTTAAAACGGTGTATGTCAGAGAAACCCGTCGTCTTTGAGTGTTGTGATTGTCGTAGTGTTGTGACGTGGTGCCGTAGTTGTGCTACTTGCGTTTGCCCAGTAGACATCTACATTAATGCATCGTGACACGATTTAAAAATCGGTACAAATGCGTGACGACTCGCACCGGTTGTCAGGAAAAAATGATTCGCGATTCTTCGCGAATGCGAGAGAAGTAGGATATGTTCTTTTTCTTGCGTTGTCTTTAAAAAAAGTCACTGGTTCGTGATTCATTTGTTCAAAAGTTAGACGTCAAGTCACGTGACTTTACGTCACTACGTAGGTACGGAGCAGAGAACGAGGGAAGACGTGGCGACGGTAGAAAACAGAGGATGTACCGAGCAGTTTGAAAGGAGGAGAAATGGACAGACAACCAAATATATTGCAAGAGACTGCAACATAACGGCAACATGCAGCAGCGGATCAGCCGCCAAAGTAACGTTACGCCACCTCGAGAGTGAAAACTGCACATCACACCAGTTAACAGCAGTTTACTCTGAGATTGTTTCTAAAGAAAGGAGATATCTGTCATGTATTCTGTTGTTTAAGATGTAAGTTGCACTTTTTTATAAGAGAACACAAACTGTTTGAGAGTTTCGGTAAAAGAAACCTAAAAAAATTTTTTCCTACAAATAAATTTTTTATTTGGTCATAATCTGTCTGTAGCTCATTTTGATTTAAATAAAAATAAATCGTATTATAAACCGTATTGAGTTGTGTATCGTTACATCCCTAGTTGTGAGTGGCCGGGCTGTCTTTTGATTCATACAGATGTTTTGTTTTTTGCAGACAACTGGAGCGCTAAGGCCAAGAGGAGGAACACCACTGGAACCGGCCGTCTGAGACACCTGAAGGTCGTCTACCGCAGGTTCAGGTAAGATCTCACAAATGCCGTAGTGTCGTAGACGCAGCTGTGTGTCGATGTCTTGGCATCAGTAATACTAACTGAAGTGTCGTCTCAGACTTCAGATTTAAATGTGCAGTCAAGAGAGAGACCGTAGTTAGACGTGAAACATCAAGTAAACTTGATTTAATGATTTTAATTTATCAACCTGCACTGCGTTGCGTTGTTGACTCTCACCCGGCGGGAATGTACACAAAGATTCCTGCATGTTACTTTTTACCGCCTACAGGAAGCTTAATATTAGCATGTTTTAGAGTGTAAATTATATTGATCGTAATGGTCGCAGTGAGAAGTGTTTATAAAAAATGCCAGATCGCGTTGCAAATGATCATCAGCGTCGCTGCTGTTGACATGAAATCATGAAAATCTCAGTTTGAGGGGCGGAGATTGTGGCGCGTCCACAAACATCGGTGTCAACAGTTTGAAAAATATTTACAGAAACCTCAAGATGAACGTCGTGACTGAGCGCGCAGACACCACGAAGCTTTGAACGGGTCCACAGTCCGACCGGGCCTCGATTTTAGATCAAATTTTGCTTCCACAGATGAAAAAGACCCGTCTGCGGTCCTTTTTAAAGACTTGTCAATGCTGCTTACCGATGATGGTGAAAAAAAATGTCTGAACAAATGAATTCATTGTGATATCAGTATTTTCTCTGAGGTAAGCGTCACTGCAGGTCAGGGACTTTGAAAGTGAACACTTGGGAGCGCCCGTGAGTTCCCGTTAAATCCTTATTAATCGGTTTTATCAGCATATTGTCGTCTTGGCAGTCACACTGTGTTTTTTGGTCTCATTGTGTAAGAGTGATGTAAATAATTTGTTTTGGCAGCAGTCTGTTCATCAGTTCCAGGATCCTGGTATTGTTTGCTGCTAAAGTGGGACTAGAGTGTAACTGAGCCATCATTTAATGTTTTTAAAGTCATGCTTCCCCCGATAAGACCGGTGGAAAAAATCTGCTGCGCCTTTTCTTACTGATAATAGATGAAAAATCTCCCAAATGTGTCAACCTTGGATGACTGCAGTGAAAAACGCATTAGCGTCATGGTTTTTCTAGTTCATCCTTCTCTCTAAACAAAGACGTAAAAGTAACTTTATCCACTTATCAAAGTTTGGTTATATGCCCGCTGGCAGCAGCAGGCGGTAAACAGCGTGGTATGAAGTGAAGCTTTTACCTTTTCTAACTTGTTGAGTCAAAATACCAAACAAATGTCGTCATATCAACACGCCACGTCTGCATCAGCCTCACCTTGTCATTATGTTTTTCTCCTGCAGGAATGGTTTCAGGGAAGGCACCACCCCCAAACCCAGACGCGCTGCAGTGGCCGCCTCCAGCTCATCCTAAAAGACACATTTTTGGTTAAATAAATGTGATGTTAAACAGAAGCTTCAGTCTTGTCTCTTTTGATATTTAAGCCTTCATGTCCATGACCAGCGATGGTTAAGATAGACTTTATTCCCCAGAAATAAACTGTTTTCAGAAACATGAACTACTGTTTAATGTTGGTTTTTGTAGGCTCAGGTCAGTGGGAGCTATCTCTGCTGCACAAATGGCAACAAAACTGGTAAATAGATTAAAATGTGCCAACATCATTTCAGATACACCCCTGATGCTGTGAAACAGACATATTCTTGTAGTCACACAGTTTAGAAATCCTAACGCTCTCAAAAAACAAGTTCTTGTGGAGGTAAAAGTGCCAAATTAGAGGCGGTGTGTAATCTAGTTTTCAGGTTACACTAGATCAAGAAAGTGGATCTGATTACATGGATCTAGAATCAGAAATTTTCACATAATGAATTTGTTTTGGTGCATAACAAACATTAAAAATATAAGGAAGAAATGAACAATATAAATATGTACATGTGTTATTTAAATGAATGAGGATGTTAAAAGGTAAAGAGTGGGCTTTGAGGTCAGCACCAATAAAATTAGAGCACAAGTCAACTGTTTACATGGTAGAATTGTGACTTTACATACATAATGTCCATTATAACTCGCCATGTATCACAGATAAACCTCAATACAAGCGCTCCTAATGAGCAGAGCATTTATACTGATCTGTAATCTGCCACTGGGAAAATACATTTTTAATAGTATGTCCTTTAGTCAAGTATAGCTGAGTTAAAAACTATTCCATGCACCTCTTTCACACCCTGGAGGATCATCCAAATACTATTGTATCAGCATCAACACACAGAGGGCTGTCCTGCAGCTGCAGAAAGAGGTGGGGTGAGTCTGAATCTGGGGTCTCTAAGCTGCATAGGAGGCCGTGCAGATACTCCAAAGGGGCCCAGAACTCCTGGCAGCGGGCCTGTGTCTACTCAGTCTAAGTGCAGCTGGAAGATGAGTTTTTAATGCCAGAAGAAGAGACTCCAAAACATCTTTAACAACAAAACAAGTCTAAATATTTACCGTGACAACTGGGAGGCGGTCCCTTTACGAATGATTCAAAGGTTTGAATTTAATGGCTACAGCTGGAAAATGTCTGAGAAGACCTACCACCGTGGAGAAAAAACCAGACGGCAACTGTACTCTCCAATGTTCCGCGAGACTTCTTCTATACAAAAAGTTTATTTTCCTCACATATCCTGATCTTAAGCAGGAAACGGACCCCTGACGTGCATCATGGAAGAGTTTGTGTCTCTTTCCAGTCAAACATTTGCATCTTTGTGGGTGATGTTTGGCTCAGTTGGTGGAGCATCCGCCCCATGTGTGAGGGCTCTCTCTATCAAAAATGAAGATAATTTAAAAACAAGTTTGAAATATTTGCATGTTCTGTGAGAGTCTAGTTCCAAATAACAGTAAACAGTAATGCCTTTGTTACTGGGAAAAAAAAAGGGAGCTGGATTTTCTCCCGAAACCTGCCTGTACACACCGATACAGGAGATGTGTTATCTGTTCAGGCTAAGCCAAGCCAGCCGCACGCACAGAGGGTAAAGCTTGGCATCGATCACAGATAAGCCTGCAGTGGTATTTCTCAACATATAACGTGTTATTGCCATTTCTCTTCAGCTCTAAGTCTGCTACCTCACTGCTCGCTTTGAATGCTTCTCCACGTTTTCTCGCACTTGGTGGTTGAAAGTCACTTCCCCCGCTCTAAAGACAAATACAAACACTGGGACAAAATCAAAGACAAAGAAAGGAAGAAATGATTTAATGCGTGAGATTTGCCAAAGGCCCAAATAATTAAGAATTTGTTGTAGATAGAGTTTTTTTTTAACTCAGCAACATATTTTATTTTTCAAAGGAGTCTGCGTACTTTCTCCAAAAGGCAAACCTATAGCCATTGATTAACACTGTCTTCTTTCAGAAATTGAGTGTAAATGCAATTCCTCTTGTCGGCCACTTGAGGCTGGCTCCAGAAGTGAGTCAGTCTCCATAAGTCCCTATGTTCAAATGTGAAATAAACATGTTTACAGCCTGGTACAAAAAACAGTTTTGGTCTCTGTAGCTAATTTCCCTGTTCATGACAACTGTACTGAGGGTGAATTTATATACAACTCACCTGTTCACATTATATTAAGGCTGAAAGTTATGCAGGATTAAGAGCGTGGTTTATAGAGTCTATGGGTAAGACAAAGAGTCTCACCATTACCGGTACAGCAATGTCACAACAAACCGACACAGTTTAATGTAATGAATTTAATGCCGAATTCATTAGAAGGCATGAATGATTAAGAATCAATAAAGTTTCTCCTTACAAATCTCAAAAAAGATTTTTTAAGAGTGCCTAAACATGTACTTTAAATTTGAAAAGAGAGTTTCATGTGTACTTATAAGACATATTCTGGGTCCTTCGGTGTTCTTGGCTGCATCCAAACTTGTGTCAACACTTGTGATGTTGCCAGGTGTAAACAGAGCCAGGTGAGACTGAATCAGCAAAATGAAATTCAGCTATCATTAATTTTTATAGTATCTACACCTGGGCTTTCCCTGCTATGACATGTCCAAATGTCTTAACCTGTGTAGTATTTTATATTAATAATCTCTGTTTGTTTTTAACCTGTCCTTGCGTAATGGATGAGAGAGATAAAAGCATGCAGCTGCAGGGATGAGTTCAGGTAGAGGAAGAAAACGAGAGAGAGAGAGAGAGAGAGAGAGAGAGAGAGAGAGAGAGAGAGTGCACGAGCAGCAGGGGGCGATAGAAAAGACAGAGCACGCACTTGGCACGAGTCTCTCCGTCCCACTTTCCGTGTGACGGCAGGTAAAGGCGCAGTGCGACGGGGCTGCAGCACTCAGACACAGGAGTTTAACCTGTTGGACTGCTGCTGTATCACTCTCTGTATGCTGTCAGCAGCTGGATCTCTGTGAACCACCCCCCAAAGTCTGGATTGTTCCACTCCTCTCACAGTTTTATTTGTTGGGATTAATATTTCCTGAACCGAAGCTGCTGTAATGAGATGTAAGTACACGTGTGTGTGTGTGTCTCTCTCTTTCTGTGTGTGGCTTCTTTCTGTCCCTGAACATTCATGGATTTATTTTCTTGAAGCCTCTGTTCTAGGATCAGTTTGGGCTGTCCTCCTGCTCTTGCGGGAGCCTGCGTGCCTTGGTGATGAGGTTACCTCCAGTACAGGTATGTGAAGAGGTGGGCGGGCGGGGGTCACTGGATTTAAAGTGTTAGAGTGTTATAGCTGCATTTGTAACATGAACATGGCAGGTTTAAGCTGCCTGGTGATTCTGTTATTCCCTGATAACAAAGACAAGTCCCAGCAGGCCTGCTGCTGGTGAGACACTGCAACCTGATTTTATGAATTAAGAGTCATATTGGCACCTTATTCAGTCTGGGAGACCAAATTGTGCATCTTCCCAGCCTGTTTGCTAGATTTTTTTTAACTTAAATTAAAGCAAAACACTGCAGGATCATTTAATTTATTCAATAAGATTCCCAAAAAGACTCAGCACTGACAAATTCATGAAATTGGATAAGTAGTACATGTTTCCAGCAGACTTTTCCTGCCTGACTTGTAAGCCACCCCCCTCCTCTTAAAGAAGAACACCCACCCTTCCTCACCCTATATTTACACAATGTGCCACATACTCTGGCTAACAATATCAGTGAACAAAAAAGTCTCACCACCTTCTTCTTTTATGCGCTGCCAAATCTTCCCTGAATGACATGCTGCATCATTGTTATAAGGTTTTAAGGCCCGCACAGGAAGAGGACAGGAATTTTTATGACAAACTGAGTCACACGAGGAAAAACTTTCTCCATAAACCGCCAACTAAGTGACAGTGATTCACTTGCAAAACCGACCTTAAAGTGTTGTGACGCATGTAAGGTGCCTTGTGGGAGAGGTGAACTCTTTCTGACTCCTTCAGATCAGATTAGCGTCCGTGTAGATTACATAGCAGTCGAGCAGATGAGGGTGCTGATGGGAAGCAGGGAAAGCATTTTTTTTAATATTTACATGCAGTGAAGTGTACCAGCTTGTTATCAGAGGAATTTTCCCTCTAGGTGGATGTTTTATAGTTTATTACACAGCTGCTCATGCAACCTGCATTTTTGTAACGCTCCACCCTGGACTATCCTTTTAATATTGTAAACTTGTAATTATCTGCACATAAACATTAGGATGGATGAATGATACAAACAGATGATACATTTCTCACCCTGAAAGTAGCATGTGTGAACTTTGCTTGTTGGATCTGGTTAGTGTTTCTGTCTGTGGTTGACTTGATAATCCAAGTGTTTTTTTTTTCCTCGTATGATTTATAAATATGCTATAGATAAGAAATAAAGTCATAATTATACACCTATTTCAATATTTGTTACATCTGTGTGGTCATAAATGTCAGTTTTAGATAAAGAGTTTATTCTTAAAGGTCCAGTGTGTCAAATTTGGATGTTGCTAGTTACTAGTTACTGTGGTCCCTCGTTTATCGAGGGGGATATGTTCTAAAAATAACCCACAATAAACAAAAGTTTTACAATTATTATACATATTTTAAGACCGTAAAACCCCTAACCACACACTTTTATACACCTTTTTACACGCATTTTGTACAGTACTCCCTTAGTTAATCAGGACGCAGAACACATGTGCGGTTCTCCCTTAGCCAATTTAGGATGCAGAACACATGTGCGTTCATACTGTACAGTACGCTGTAAAAAAAAGCATGAAAAATTACACAAAAAAAATCTGCGAAACAGCGAGTCGGCGAAAAGTGAACCGCGTTATAGTGAGGGACGACTGTACCTTTAAAATGAGCTTACATCTACATCTACAGATGCCGCAGGAGTCCGTCCACGGTAGTCCAAAATGAACAAACTTTTGATTGGACTTTGTGTTTCTCGTGTGTTTTATGGTCACCGTAGTTTTCTCTATTCATTCAAGGAAGTAGAGGGCGAAGCTAGGGGATTGCAATCAGCAGCTACACCACTAGATGCCTCTAAATCCCACACACTTGTCCACATGACTGGAAACGGTATAACAGCTTGCCAGACTCTGTCTGAAAGTGACCTAATGCAGCTACCAGCACCTCTAAAGATCACTAACTAACACATAATGTTAGTTAACTAGTGTTAGACGGTGACTGTTTTGTGTTTAAAGTGTAAAAACAATGATTAGCTGCTTTATTGCGGGCACCAAGAAATACACTTATAGTTTTTTGGTATGCATTTAATAAATGAGGCATAATGTGTTAATTAGTGAGCTTAAAATTCCTGGTAGGGTGATTTTGTAAGAAATGTACAGAGAGAGGCTAAGAGTTGCCTCTGTTTCCAGTCATTGTGCTAAGCTAAACTAACTGGCTTCGTAACCTTTAACAGACTAATATGGGTGGTTTCAGTCATCTCTGCCTAGAAAGAGATAAATAAGTGGATTTACTTTTGCTGTAAAACAAGTGCAGAAAAATGTGGCAACACTATATTTTACAGGTCCATACTTTGATAAGAATTTTGTAATTATGAAGCAGTTCAACTGGAAAAAACTACCAGATAATTAGTAGTTACTAACCTTGACCCTTTAGTGAGTGTAAAATTTGTACCAAATGGCTGTTCTGTCTGGGATATTAATCAATTAATTAATAAACAATGACTCATTTTGATACCCTTCCGTTTAAACAAAAACAGGACATGCAGTGTCGGCAAGAGTCTTTGTCATGAAAACTGGGTCATGAAGGGTCAGTCTGGGAATTCATGTCCGGCTAAAAGACATGCGGTATAGAAATACTGAGGTGCTGATCCAATTTTGTGCCGTGACAGATGTTTTTGTAATGGAACTCAATCACTGAGCAGGAAGCAGGGCCAAGTCAAATATTGACACGACCCCGCTTCCTGCACGGATCTCTTTTCCAGTTTTTATACAGTTTTTACCTGCTCTAGTTCACATAAGTACCATTCACAGTCTTTGATGTGACCTCTTCTCCTTCTTCCGCAGTGAACCCATGCTGCTATTTGCCCTGTCAGCACTGGGGTGTGTGTGTGAGATACGGCGAAGACAAATATGAGTGTGATTGCACTCGTACCGGATACTTCGGAGAAAACTGCACCATCCGTGAGTCCAGTTATCACCACGAGACCGGCTCTCATATCCTCCCTTATTATTGTACCTCAAAGGAATTTCAAGTATTCTGTTATTCTTTTGTAGATTAGATGAAAAATGATTTAATGTTAGGCGGATGAAAAGGAAAAAGAAGGAGCTTCATCTTGTTGTTGTTAAATCAGGAAATAGAGCAACATAGCTCCTGGCTCACAGCGTTAAGACTTCTAGTGCAGACCCAAATATTTGGAAGAATTCAAAGATCAGCCAGAGCAGAGACCAGCTGGACCACAGAGGCCTGAACCATCTACTAACTCTGCTGGTCTGCTTCTCATTAACAAGGGAACCTTCATGTACTGTAGTCCTTAATCAGATGTGATGCTTTTGCTTTACAGTTATGCAGTTACATCACACTTATCAGGGAGAGTAACAATAAGTCATTGTGGGAAGAGAAGGACGGGAAAGAGACAAACAGTTGATATGCAGGAAAAGGGGAAATGGGATTGTGTAAGGCGATTTTGCTTACTTAGTGTCCCGTTGCACTTTGAGGAAAAAAACTTTTTTCTCCTGAGTGAATTTCCATTATGATGTCTCTCCGACTTCCAGTAAGGATTTCTTTTTTTTTTACATGTGTCCTCCCACCACAGCGGAGTTTTGGACCAGAGTGCGTCAGTTCTTGAAGCCCAGCCCAGATGTGGTGCATTACATTCTCACTCATTTCCGCTGGCTCTGGGACATTGTCAACTACACCTACCTACGAGACGTTCTCATGCGACTGGTTCTAACAGGTCCAGAGTCAACGGGTTCCTTCCAAAGTAATTCAGTCAGAGCTTTTGCACATTGAATGTACCTATTAACCTTTTTATTGTTCTTTTATGAACAGCTAGATCCACCTTAATACCCAGCCCTCCAACCTACAACTCAAAATATAGCTACCTCAGCTGGGAGTCCTACTATAATCTGAGCTACTACACTCGGATTCTGCCCCCAGTGCCAAAGGACTGTCCTACTCCCCTGGGGGTCAAAGGTTAGTCAATGCTGCATTAATCAATATTTTTATACTACCAATGAATGAAATTAATGGGTGTCACTTGTAGAGATGAAGTACCCAACTCTTCTGCTACACTTATCTTTAAGGAGCCTTTTAGCTCATTGTTTTGGTTCTCTTGCCAGAAACTTTACTGTTTTGGCTCACTCTCACCAGTCTCATTAATCCTGTTGTTAGTAACAGCAAACAGCTGTTTTCAGCGCTCACATATATAAAAAGACAAAGTCACTTGTTAGCTGGTGAACGTTTACGAGCCAGATTTTTCCATCAGAAGGGGGCAGAGAGCCAAACAAAGCTAAAAGGTGGACAGAAACTCCTAAAAATGTATCGCACTGCATTGCACAAAAAGTCAGTTAATACAGGTTTAAATTCAGACCATAGTGGCTGAAATGCATTCATAGCACTGAATATTAAACAGTGTCAGCTAAAAAAGGTTGGTATCCAATTACTAGTCAGATATGTCATGTTTACCTTTTCTTTGATAAGATACTCGCTGATTTAAGATTAGGGATTACGGTTAGGGTTATTTATGCAAAGATTCTTGTATGGCAGCTTGTGTTTAAACATGTAATAACTTTGGAATCAGAATGTGTTGACATGTGTTTAGATATCTCTACTGAAGCCCAAACATTGTATTGACAGTTGTAGTATGCCAAATATGCTCAAATAGTAATACCACTGTGATTGCAACATGTTTGTATATTATTAGTTTAACTTGGTAAATTCTAAGATAAGACGTAGACAGCAGTGGAGTCAGTACAGTATTTTTATCTTAAATGTTATGAAGGAGAAATAGCCAAAGTAAAGCATAAGTAGCATCAGTACAAGTACCATAAGAATATACTTCATTACAGTACTTGAGTAAAGTTACATGGGAAATGTGTGACAGCATCAGTAGTAGATCTTTTCCTCAGTGTTGTTTCAGTTGAAGCTACATTTTTCACCAGTGACATACATGCAGTTTATTGACCTTGGATGGTTCAGAGGTGCAGTGCGATGCATAAACTGTATCAGTACTGTTTTCACAGATGCACTGCGTCGGTGTTATGACTAGAGGCGTGGTGTATCTGTATGTGTGCTGTGTTTCATGCTGTGTTTTTTCCTTCTGTTCAGGCAAAGCTGGGCTGCCTGACCCTGAGCTGCTGGTTGAGAGGCTCCTAAAGAGAAGAACGTTTAGACCCGACCCCCAGGGCACCAACCTCATGTTCGCCTTCTTTGCCCAGCACTTCACCCACCAGTTCTTCAAGACCTACAACCGCATGGGACTTGGCTACACTAAGGCTATAGCGCACGGGGTTAGTGCATTTGTATAAAAGTGCATTTTAGTATAAAAATCTAACATTAAAACAAGAAATGAAAATTGATAATCAGATCAAATTACAATGAGACGCATAACTGCATGTCATCTACTTAGCAATAGAAGAGGACATCATGGTTTTGTATCACTTGACTGAAGGGAAGCATGCAAAGTAAAAACAACAGTGGGCTGAGAATAGACCTCTGGGGAACACCAAAAAATAATGGACTTGGAGAGAAACATGAATCTGAGGGTTAATGTTAAGAGGGTTGAGAATAATATAGGCAGCACATTAATCAATTCAAGGTCTGTGTTGCATGGCCCACTAAAAACAGAATAAGAGAATTTAATTAGTCTATAAGGTTGTGTTTTATTTTGGTTTATTGCAGTGATTATTTAGCATATCAATATTTTTTTCTGGACTTTAAGTTGTCAGAATGTTAGCCAAGTAGGAAAAGCCTCCCTAAACTTTCAGCTTTGTAGCTGAATAACAATCAAGTTTACATTTCACATTATATCAAGTACAATCGCAGCCGGTTGCTTCAGTTTGTGTATTTGTGTATCATGCATCATTATTAAATTGCTTTGCACCAACTCAATCTTTGTGTCTTGTCCTGTGACACATATATAGGTGGATGCAGGGCACGTTTATGGAGACAACCTGGAACGTCAACTCCAGCTCAGGCTTCACAAAGAAGGCAAACTCAAGTATCAGGTGAAGGCATCAGAACCGGGAATAGAAAAAAACGTGCACAGACATGTTGAGTGAGATTAGAACAAATTCAATTCTTGTCTGAGGAATGAGTGAGATCATTTTGTTTGTCAGCCAGATGTGTTGCTCACTAACTGTCAATAGTGTCACCATTTTGGAAAGGCACATTTGAATTGCCTTGTAATGTATAATCATTAATTACTGTTTTCCCATCAGTTAATTGATGGCGAGATGTACCCTCCCTCTATAGCTGATGCACCCATTAGGATGAACTACCCACCTGGGATCCCTCCTGAGAAACAGTGGGCTATCGGCCAGGAGGTGTTTGGCCTCCTTCCCGGTTTGGGAATGTATGCCACACTGTGGCTGAGGGAGCATAACCGAGTGTGTGACATCCTGAAGGCAGAGCATCCCACCTGGGATGATGATCAGCTTTTCCAGACGTCACGCCTCATCATCATTGGTGAGCAGGACGCAGTTTTCAAAGTCACTATTCTTGATAAAGAGTTTCGTGAGAAAACTGATACCGCTCTTTTTATTAGTTTGCCATATCAGACCACAGCCAGCTAGCCTGACTTTCTCCAAAGGTAACAAAAAAAAAAACCTACCAGATCACATCTCATCCTGTTGAGGACAAAAATAACATTTGTCATCGATAGGGAGATTATGTGGGGAGCTACTTTCTTGACCAGGTGCAGGAACTTTCCAGATTATCTGCTGGTAGAAATCTCTACCCCTGGCCAAGAAATATTCCAGGAAGAAAACCCCATAAAAGAACAAATTGGTGTTTTCACTCTTGGGTTATCGTACAGAAACAAACAAGGTATACTATATTAGTTAAAGTGAAGTTTTGAGGTGCTGGTAAGTGTATTTTGTTATCTTTGGACAGAGCCAGGCTAGCTGTCTGCATACTTTTTCTTTTTTTTTTCAGATAAGCTAAGCTATCCGGCCAGCCTTAACTAACTGACACATATCATTACTTTAATGCATGCCCAGGGCTGGTGTACTTTTTTTTTCTTAATAGCAGTATATGTCAGCACATCTCTCTTTAATCACGCAAATGATCGTTTTATTCGAGTCAACATGAGTATGAACCTGCTTTTTTTCATGACTCAGTATCAATTAGCTGCTTTAAATTTCATCAATGTGCTCTCCCTCTTTGTGTCTCTGCATGTTTCTCTCAGGCGAAACAATAAAGATAGTGATAGAGGAGTACGTGCAGCACCTCAGTGGATACCTGCTGAAGCTGAAATTTGATCCCACCCTGCTGTTTAATTCCAACTTCCAGTACGGGAACCGTATCGCTTTAGAGTTCAGCCAGCTCTATCACTGGCACCCTTTGATGCCGGACAGCTTTATTATCAACGGAGATGAGATATCATACACGCAGTTCCTATTCAACACTTCGGTTCTGACATACTACGGCATTGATAAGGTGGTGGATGCTTTCGCTCGGCAAACTGCTGGCCAGGTAAATATTGAGGAAATCCACTAACGCTTAGTCATAACTGAGGGGAAGAACCTGCAGTATTACACACAGATAGTTTATATACTGAACAGAAACATCTTTTTTTATTGTTTTTGGATTCCCCCGCCTGCCACAGAGAGAAATGAATGTTTGTTAATTGCAGTCTTAACACGGATAATTACATTTACTCCCCTACATGTAGGTACACGTATACAACCCAACAGCCTCCACACAAATCAGAGCATATCTACATGAGGGAAATTCAGGGAAATACATGCCCATGTTTCCCTGAAGTCATTTCATTTCCAGTAATTTGTGGTTTTTCCTTTGTGCTACAGATTGGCGGTGGTCATAACATCAATCCAGTGGTGACCAAAGTGGCCGTGGGGACCATAAAGGAGTCCCGCCAACTCCGCATGCAGCCCTTTAATGAGTACAGGAAACGCTTTAACCTGAAGCCGTACACGTCATTCAGCGAATTCACCGGTAAGAGAATCAGCTGTGTGTACTGAACACGCAACGGGTAGAGCAACTTGCAAAGCATGTGATTGACAGCTTTAACAAGTCCACGAGAACAGCTGAACTTAAATTCTTGGAATAAATGGCATCTGCTCAACGGCACTTTCTACGAACTGTTCTCACAACTTGGATAGTTTGGTGTATTTTAGCTCCATGTTGGTTTGCAGCATGTAGTTCCCTTTAAATTTTCATCACACAAACACAAAGCACAGCTGAGGCTAATGGGATTACCATTACCTTTTCAGGTATTTAGTCATCAGTTGATGGCACTAGATGAAAAGTATGGCATCACCAAAGGCATAAGGATTTTTTTTTACCAAATGTCATGGCAATCCATCCAATTATCATTGGCTTATTTCACTAAAATACTAATCTTGTGGTTACCATTTGCAGATAACGAGGAAATAGCCCGCGAGCTCGAAGAGTTCTACGGTGACATCGACTCTGTTGAATTTTATCCCGGTTTGATGTTGGAGAAAACCAGACCGGGCACCATATTTGGAGAGAGCATGGTGGAGATGGGCGCCCCCTTCTCCCTTAAAGGCCTGTTGGGAAACCCTATATGTTCTCCTGAATACTGGAAGCCGAGCACCTTTGGAGGTAAAGTCGGCTTTGACATAGTGAACTCGGCTACGCTAAAGAAGCTGGTCTGTCTGAACACCAAGACGTGTCCTTACGTGGCGTTTAGAGTACCAACTGAGGAGCAGTCCCAAAGAGAGAACGATGAGCTATGACTCCTCAAAGACATCAGGGGGTTTTAAGAGATCCCTACGTGAAGACAGAAGAAGCTGCTGCTAAAGAAACAAGCAAATGTTTGCGTGGAGAACATACGGTGCTTGAAACAGCACTGAAGAAACACACAGGACTCACAGCTCAGTGTGAAAACTCTTCATTCATTTGTCCAATCTCTGTCTGAGCAGCGAGGATATAAATATCTCATTTCTGTTTAATGCTTTGTGCCTGAAGACTGAAACACTACTAAAAAAAACACACTGTCCAGTAATAAAATATAGTAATAATAGATTCATTTTAAAACGAGGTGATTGCAATGCAATATAACTATTAACTGAAATAAATAAATAAAATAATACCTCCTACTACTAACACCTGGAGGAGGAGTGGTGCTCGGCGAAGAGATGGCGCTTCCTCAGTTTGTGCTTTGTTCATCATGGGATGGGTGGGATGGAGGGTCAGGGGTGGAGATTTGGGGTCGGGCTGTGGGTGTTGGGGGTGGGCGGAGGGTGTTTGCTTGTTTTTATGTGAAGCACTTTGTGTTACTTTTTATTTTTTTGTATGAAAAGTGCTATACAAATAAAGTTTGATTGATTGATTGTGTGGTAGTAGGAGTAGTAAAAGTAGTAGTGCTAGTAGTAGTAATAGTATTAGTGGTGGTGGTAGATAGATAGATAGATAGATAGATAGATAGATAGATAGATAGATAGATAGATAGATAGATAGATAGATAGACTTAGACACTGAATGAAAGTCACAGCATTTAGCAGAGGTGGTGTCACAGCATTTAGCAGAGGTGGTGTGAGTTCCTGAGTCTGTCTGTGGGAAAATAGTAGTAGTAATAGTTATTATGGGAATTATTAAACCCTTGAATACGGAAGCCTGGATTCAAAGTATCAAAGTTTAAGTTGAATTTATTATTCTTGTACAAGAAGGAGCGTTTAACAGTGCAACACACAAAAGGGGTTACGGAGAAAAGGCTCCTCGAGGAGCTCTAACATTTTTTAAAGAATGGGCTGTCTCAGACACCTCCCCACCTGATACAGATAATATCATAACATCCTTTTATGGTTTTCTGCTCAGTAATGAGCATTATGATTCATATCATATCCAAATGGTACTCCCCTAGCCTGTCTCTCCTAACCTGGTACTACTGATTTATAATTATCTCTCCCTGCCAGCCTCAGTAAATCACAGGCCAAATTAGGGGAGTGCATGAGACACACACTATCTATATGAAGTAAAACACCTGAATCCCAGTATAATCCTAATTTTTATAACAATAGTAGTAGTAATATAATATTTCACAATAAAAGTATAAAGCATATTTTTTTTACTTACACTGCCCTCTAGTTGTGAAGCTGGGAGCTGCATGATGTCACTTCCAGCATCTTCCCACATTTCCTACGTCAGAGGGAGGAACCACGTATCGTGTTGCCTTTAGGTACACTCAGTAAAGTCCAGACGCACAGAGGAAAGTGTAGCATACACTACAGAATTAGAAAAAAGTAGAAAAGGCAAAAAACAATTAACAGACAGAAATATCTATAACCTACACAATAAACACGAAAAACAATCAACCTTCAAAAACAGACAAGTACCGAGGATAAAAAGCGGCCATAGTGTAAGAAATAGCACAAAGAAAGTGACCGTGATACAAATAATATTATTATTGCAAGAGTAGTGACCATAATATAAATAATATTACAAAAGTAAGTGGCTATGATATAAATAAGACTGCAAGGTATAAATGAAATAAAATAGAAAATATTACTATAACGCATATTATACTTGATCAGCATTTTTTAAGTAGCTGATGTGATATTGGTTGAGTTATTTGGTAGCAACTAAAAAAAAGGGGGCAAATGTGCGTATTTTGGGGGAGTATTTGTCTTTACAAAGTTATAAATAAACAAAAAAATCAACAACTCATCGGTGAATGACTGTTTGAGTGCGAATTCCATATTTACGATATTCAGCGACACCTGAACGCACCACACTGTGGCAGGGCGGTCGGAGCTAGCAGCAGATTAGCAGGAGCTGGTTGTATCTCTCTGCCGTCAGCTGATCATATAACAAAGGTGAGGCCGTTTGTAAGTGATTTAAGGGGTATTTGTTTGTGTTTACAGCTGTAGTTGACGTTGGAGTCGATGTAAATGTAACCTTCACTCTTCACTCGGTGGGTAATGTTTACATGGCTGTCACAGGAAGTTAGCACAATGCTAGTCCGGCCCGTGTCCTACTTAATAAATAAGATAATTGGATAATAAAGATAAGTGGATTGTCTTTAACGTCTCTCCTGTGTTATTTAGACAAATAACAACAACACCAGAGTATAACTGTCCTATCTGCAGGGATACTTTAGGTAATATTTTAGCATTAGGTGTTGGATTAAGGCCTTCTTCGCTCCTACTGTTTACATAAAGACAGATATTGTTTTGTTTGTCACCTAGTTTTAACTAAATCAGACAAAAGAGTCTTTTCCATCTGGCTGGCTCAGCTCAAACACGGTTCACTGCATCTTTAAGAGCCTCTCAGCCCAGATTTTGTACACTGACACACTTTAATCTATAAGCTATGTATAGTGTGGATGTCCTATTTTATAGATATGACAGCTTGGATGGGTGGGAAGTCTGGATTATTATTATGCCCCATTGATTTATAAGCTGTGCAGGAGAAAACAAGAGGCTTTAAAGATGAAGCCAGTGGCTGTATTGTCAATGCAAATTATATGCAAATCACCCAACAAAATATTTTTGGTTGTTAGTGTTAAGTTCGTGTTGTTGTTGCCGGTGCACAGATTTTCACAGGAGTGACGGAGCTGTATCTGTGCCCTAATCGCCCACAGGTGAGCTGTAGTCATGACGACTTTGGATGACAAGATCCTGGGAGAGAAGCTGCAGTACTACTACAGCAGCAGCGAGGACGAAGGCAGCGACAACGAGGACGAGGACGGGGAGAACAAGACCATCCGGGGTGCGAACACAGAAGAGCCGGACATAGACTACAGCGCAGACGGGAGTGCTGTCAACACAGGTGATACAAGCACATACGCTACTATGCATCGATTTTGTATCAAAAGATCTGCGCTGATCATGCTTCACGTGATTGTTCCTTTCTCAGGACCAAAGGGAGTCATCAATGACTGGAGGAAGTACAAGCAGCTGGAGGTGGAGCAGAAACAGGAGCAGAAGAGGGAGATGGAAAGGCTGATTAAGAAGCTGTCGATGACGTGCCGCTCCGACCTCGACCTGGAAAAAGACAAGGAGAAAGAGAAAGAGCTGCAGGACAAAATAAAAGGCAAAGTGAGTAGGCTGGGGGGCAAAATGCACACGGTACACATGAAGGTGAAACTCTTGACGTCTTGTAACTGTGCCACGGTGACTAATAAAACGCGCTGTGGGAAAAAGGCTAAAAACAGGCAAGAGATCTAATTATGGATTAGTAAACCTGATGACACACTTATAGGAGAGGTTATGTATCAGACTGTTTCTGAGCTGGGACCAGTAACTTCCTCCAATCTCTGCTGGTAGCCTGGCAACTGGTTACAGGCCAGAAAATGGTTCTGAATATAACTGGCAAACAGCTGATTGATATGTTTTTACACTTGAAACAAACAATATATAACGTGTTAAGTAGTGAGCTTTAAATGTCATGTTGTCTTGTACATACCTTTAACCAGCTGTGGTTGTTCTTCTCAGATGACCATGCAAGAGTACAACATGCTTCAGGAAGAAGAGGACGACGAGGACTTCCTCCAGCATTACCGCATGCAGCGCATCGAAGAGATGCGGCGCCAGCTCTGCCGCGGCAAGCGCTTCGCACAGGTCTACGAGCTCAACAGCGGCGAGGACTTCCTGGAGGCTTTGGACAAGGAGGACAAAAGCACGCTGGTCATGATCCACATCTACGAGACGGACGTCCCGGGCTGCGAGGCCATGAGCGGCAGCCTGCTCTGTCTGGCTCAGGAATACCCGCTGGTCAAGTTCTGTAGCGTACGCAGCTCGGCCATCAGCACCAGCGCACTGTTCAGAGACAGCGCTCTCCCTGCTCTGCTCGTTTACAAAGGAGGGGACCTGATCGGCAACTTCGTGCGGCTCACAGATCAGCTCGGGGAAGACTTCTTCGCTGTGGACGTGGAGGCTCTGCTGCAGGAGTACGGCCTGCTGCCCGACAAGCCCCCCCTCGTCCCGAAGACGGTCCGCAACGGAGCCATCATACAGAACACTGTGAGCGATGAGGACTCTGACCTTGATATAGACTAGAGCCATAATATCTAACATGCTTGAAAAAACATGCGTACACACTCTGCATGGACTATAGATCATTTTTATGTATGTGGACCCCCGTAGTGATGACGGACTGAGCCAGGATGGTACTACTCACACAGAATCATGCAACCAGCATTGAAACCAAAAGTAGATGCACACAAAACATCAGTGAGTTTCATCATCATTCCAGTTAGATTTAATAAGTAGCCATTATGAATATGGAGTTATTGTACACGGTGAGAACGATGCAGGTGTCGGGTTAAATGTTTTTTTTGATTGTCACTATTTATTGTGTTAAAACACTTTTTCCCCTGTTTTTTTGTTTCATGTGAATTTTCCTTCTCTGTGTTTCACTCTGTAGAAATCTTCAACCCAGACCGACCTTTAGTTAATTTTATAACTTTTATATGTGCTGTACCATTTCAAATAGTGGGGGAAAATAAACAAATGTTTGGACTCACTGCTGCCTGTTGTACTTTTATTACATTAAGTTATCCAAGGTAACATTTTAAAGCTGCTCTGCTCCATATTTTTATACCAACAGTGTCTCGATTGACTCAGAGTAATGTTCCTTTGAAGATAGTTAAGATAAAAGTGACATATATTCAGTAAGTTGACCAAGGTACTGATTGAGGCTTGCTCAACTGTTATTGGACCATGGAGCAAAAAGGGGTGGGACTTAAGAATAATCACCTTTAAGCTCATTGTTTTGGTTTTCCACAAACGTTGCTCTCATCAGCCTCGTTTCCAGCTGAGTTTTCAGCAAATAACTAATGAGCACCAAACAGCAGACACGGTTATTGACAAGCTGGTGGACATAGTGGAGCATTTAGCAGCTAAAGAGCCGCACACTTCCCTCACGAGTTGGTGGAGACCAAAACTTATGTGCGAACACATGTTACTGTAACATTTGTCTTGTCCATTTTTCATTCAGTTGGTCAACGTTAACACAACAGCATTCTAGTATTCGGAGATTAAACGCATCGGGCTGCACCGTTTGTTCCATTTGTAGTCATTCGTTGCACACACAGTTCAGCTAAAACAAATACTAGTATTTTACATTATGAACCTCCATTGCAGCAGACTTTTTGACTTACTGAAATTAATGTTATTAATTGCAGAAGTAAAATCATCCTTGTTATTAGTTCCACTTGTCATTTTCCTGCTGGAACGAGTAAAAATGTTTGCCTTCGAGCTCTATACCAATGAAATGAGTAGTCTTAATTAATTAAAAAAAGTAAAAAGTAGCAGTTTTATACAACACCTTGAGTTTATTATTTTAAAGTATCTGATCTTTGGATGTTTATACGAGTTATCCTATCTTAATAACACGTGGTTCGTGAAACAAATCCTATACAGTTAAAAAACTAATTGTCTACATAACCACAATGGAAGTAATAATTAGATGAGTCACCATGTTTAACCTGCTATAAAAGATCTTTTTCAGGGCAGCCGTTTAGTCATGAAATAGTATGATAAACACAAAATGGCTGCTGTGAAAAAGGTCAATACAGCTTCCCCTTGTGACGATGCACCAGCATCAACAGGATCAGAAAGTTCCCCAGAGGTGATTCGTCCAACACAGATTGCGGAGAGGTCAACTCACCCAATCCTGTCCGCTCAATAATAATCGCTGTGAACAGGACGAGGCAGGGCCGGAGCTGATCTCTCTGTAACCGTGTCGAAAACTCACTACTCGATTATTTTTTAACTACACAGTAGAGTTTGCACTTATCCCCACACTGGCCTTTACGTTGTATGGAAAACTGAGCGACATGGACACGTGGCTCAGCTTCAGTGGATGTCGAAGCTTGTTGGAACCTACATATAGCTTGTCAACAACAGAGTGAGGCAGGGAAACAGCAGCAGCAGCAGGAGGGTTGTTTCTTCATGGAGGGGAGCAGCTGAGCCGTGTCCACAAAATACATGTTCCAGCAGCAGATGAGTCTCCGCACTGATGCCTGCCGGGAAGGAAGAAATACAGATCACATCATGCACATCCAGCAGCTTTAATTATGTATTATGTATTCTATTATGTAAGTGCTCGTTTGTGGCAGAGTTGATTAACAAAACATTTCAATATCCCATCTGGTGCTTACATGACCTGTACGCCTGATCTGACTGCAGCACACATGACATGTGAAATCAATGTGAGCCTAATGGTAACAACAATCTGCACCCTGACCTCTCCGAATACACCCAAATGTCACACACCGTGTTCTGACCATTCGTTCCACAGATGCTGGGCGTCCTCGTCGTGATGTTCGTGGTGCTCATGATGATCTAGATCTGCATTAAACACACAGGATACATCACAATCGAGATACACACTTAGGTCATGATGATGAAAGGATAAAGGAAAGAAGACAGCAAGGAGAGGATGAATAAAACAGACACAAACAGGAGATAAGACGGAAATAAAGATAACAAAGCACAGAGCAGACAGCTGTTTTAAACCCTGGGGGCCTAACAAACTAATATGCTCAAGAATATAGAGATTAAATCCAGTGGAACTGATAAAATAATGGTCATGTCACAGGTTTTATTTGGAAAAAAGAAGTGCAAATGATAGAAATTCAAAGGAAAAACACATGGACGATTACTTTGCTATTTCTTGCATGTTCCTCTCATATCTGTATTTACATTTGAAAATACCGTTAAGTACCGTTTGAGTGATGCCAGAGCATCCGTTTGAGTTCCCTGAGGGCCTGGGTGAGGTTCTCCAGCTGGTCATGAAGGTGGATGTTCTCCTCTATCAGCGCGTGAATCGTGTCCTGTAGTTCAAAGCTCCGACTTTGCAGGACCAGCAGAGCCAGAGGCATGAAAAGAAACAGCACCGGTCTTCTCAGTCCACTCATAGTGACCCACAGTACCGGTCTTCTATCACATCTTCACATACACAAATATCTCTGAGGTACGTTCAAATCCGGTGTGAAAGAGAGATGCGCTTCACCGAATTTTTTTTATCAGCTTAAACTCAAGGGGAGGTGACACAACAGTTTGTCCTTTCTTTCCAAAGCCATGAGTGGAAAGCTGCCAGTGGGGCTGCTTTAAAATCTATCCAATGTTTCCACATCAGTGGTCAGAGGCCCCGCCGTTTGCTTCAGTATAACCTACTGCAAGTAAATGTGCTTAAAACATGCCGTGAACAAACTGAAGTGTTCAGTTTAATGACAGAAAAGTCCATAAATATGGATAAAAACTGAAGCAATGTGCCGAGTGTGAACAGATAATCAATACAGATCGACTTCCTGCTGGTATTTAATTAGCTGCAGTTCATTTCTGGGGTGTGCGTAGCACAATGTGCACACAAGGACAGACTGAAACCAGGTGTTTTCAGTCTGTGTGTATAGATATTTTAAAAACCTGTAGGAGTTTTTACAGCTACAAAGAAACATTAGTACAAAAAAGTTAGTCGTTGAATAAGTACGTAGCTTTGAGCAGCCTCCAGAGGTTTTTAAGAGAGGCGCTGACAAACTTCACAGAAAATAAACAGGTCAGTAAAACTAAGTGTCCACTTACCGACCTATTTCAGAGTGCAACAGCAAGTCATAAGCTTGTGGGATGTTTAGAGCACAGGCCTCAAATGCAAGTCAACAAAATCATCAATATTAATATGCTCAAACAAGTTTCATGTTCTTATATTAGGTTGTGCTGGTGGGAATGACTCCTTCAGGTCTCTCTGTGTATGTATCTTATTTTTTTACCCTCAATAAATCCATCATCGAGCAGGCGGTGACTAATCTTACCAGGAAAAATTAATAACTCCACCGTAATTAAACAAATATTGGGTGCAACCTGAGTCATTACCAGACCAGGATTGGCAAACGCTGCATGTTACAAAACAGATATAAATCAAGATCATGGAGCAAGTTAAGACTCAGGACGACGTGGTGTCTTTTTCCAAATAAGAAGTTTTATTTGTTTTTCATGTTAATTGGTTTATGCTGTCTTGGCAGCCCTGGTGCGCTTCTTCTTCACCACGACAGGCTTCTGGCTCTTCAGAATGGCGCTGGCACGACGCAGGGCAGCCTGGAGAAACAAATTAAGACTCAAATTAAGACTCAAATTAAGACTAATTGTGAGATACAGATGAAAAGAGATCATCATAAACGACGTGTTAAGCATGTTCCAGATGTTTGAAATGAAAGCTCACCATGCGCAGGTCCTTCCTGTACTTGTTCTTGCTAATAATGTGCCTCAGGCTGTTCAGGGTGGCACGGGAGTTCTTGTTGATGGTGATCTTCTCGTAAGAGGTGGCAGGTTTGTGCTGGCCTGTGCGATTAGGAAACTAAATTAAACATTCCGATCAAACCACGTTAGATGCAAAATCAAACCGTAAAAATGATCCCAGACTGTAGACCCGTTTATACCTGCACCAAGACTAACATGAAGCACAGTTCTTACAGGTCAGTGGGTTTAATGGGCTGACAACTTAAATTCCTGAACATGACCACAACACTAAAACTGTCAATGTGATTTCTTGACTTTTGTGCAAGAAGAAATGCACTAAAAAGCTCCTGCTGTCCCCTAAAAGTGCATTTACAGGTCAGTTTATCATTTATCTCTTGGATGAGGGTCCAGTCGGCCCAGATTGAACTCTTGTTGAAGAAAGATAACCTGCCTGACAGAACCTTCACAGACTTATTGCTGAGACTGATTACCAGCAGCTGTCAGGTTGTACAACAAACCTTTAACTCATGAACATCAGGTAAAGTTTTTATCCCAGCGTCAAATATTTACCTGCACGCTTCTTCAGCACGACGACGACTCCCTTGCCATCAGCCGCTGGCTGCACGCCTACAGTCTTCTTGTGCACCAAACCGTTGAAGCGGAAAGAGTTCCTGGACTTCAGGTTGTTGGGCTCCTGTCACACGAAGGGATTTAAATCAGATAACTTGTTCACAGTAACATAACAGGATTTCACGGCCAAGATCAGTCCTGTAAGCTACAGGGTGCACACTGAGCACTTGGTACTGCGTATCATCAGTTTTTACAGCAGTATATAGAGTTTGCTGTTAGTAGGAAAGCCAACAGACCTTTGAAAGCTGCTGCCAATTAGAAAGGAGATACATTTGATTTATTTTCCAAAAACATTTCAGAATTCATCGAGTGTAATCCACCAATTAGTTGTGAGTCAGGGACAGGCACCCAGCTACAGTGGAGGGCAGATAGACTTCTTTACCAAGGAACAATCAGTCCTTCACCAACACTGCAGCTGGGAGGAGAGGGAACCTTGGACTGGAGATACTTTCTTAGCATGCATTTTAACCCTGAAATACAACCACACACATACAAAGGACCAGTGGAGAGAGATGGTGGAGTGATCACCCGGGAGGTGAACTAGCACCCAGTCCACCTTCCATACTTCGGTCCATAGGACTGACTTGAACCAAGCCAAGTCTCTATGGACTGAGCTCAAAGAGAAAACAAGTTTTCCACAAACTATGCAACCACATAATGGCATATTTAATGTAACAAACCATGACACCATCATCAAGGCAGTTTAGCACTTGAAGGAACCATCATCTATTAGTAACCAAGTTTAGGTTGGTGTACACAGACTTAACTAGTGTCTTGCAGTTATTTATATTATGGTCACTTACTTTTGTAATATTTACATCATGGTCACTACTCCTGCAATAATATTTGTATCATGGTCACTTTCTTTGCGATACAGTTGTCCCTCACTATAACACGGTTCACCTTTCGCGGCCTTGTGGATTTTTTAGTGTAATTTTGCATGCTTTTTGTGTTCGCCGTCCTGATTGGCCTAAGGGAGAAATGTTTAAATAAGAGAAATGTGAGAAAATGTTAATGCCTGTCTGAGAAAAGTGTATAAAAGTGTGTGGTTAGGGGTTTTACGGCCTTAAAACATGTATAATAATTGTAAAAAATAAAGCTGATTACTTCGTGGATTTCTTCTATCGCAGGTTATCGCGATAAACGAGGGACCACTGTATTTCTCACACTATGATCACTTTATCGAACAAGACACCAAGACGTGTCTTTACGTGGGCGTTTAAGAGTAACCACTGAGGACGCAGGTCACCAAAAGAGAAGACGATGAGCTATACGTCTCAAGACATCAGATGGGGTTTTAAAGAGAAATCCCTACGTGAAGACAAAAGAAAGCGCTGCGAAAGAAACAACAATGTTTGCGTGGAAACATACGGTGGTTTTGAAACGGCACGGAAAAAAACACACAGGACTCCACAGCTCATGGGAAAACCTTCATCATTTGTCAAATCTCTGTCGTGAGCAGCGAGGATATAAATATCTATTCCGGTTTAATCTTGTGCCTGAAGACTGAAACACTACTAAAAAAAAACACTGTCCAGTAATAAAATATAGAATAATAATTCATTGTAAACGATGTGATTGCATCAATATATAACTATTAACTGAATAAATAACTAAAATAATACCTCCTACTACTAACACCTGGAGGAGGAGGGGGGGTGCTTCGGCGAAGAATGGCTATCCTCAGTGTTGTTGCTTTGTTTCATCATGGGATTGGTGGGATGGGAGGGTCAGGGGTGGAGATTTGGGGTCGGGGGCTGTGGGTGTTGGGGGTGGGCCGGAGGGGTGTTGCTTGTTTTTGTCTGTGCCGCACTTTGTGGGGGGGGGGGGGGTGTTTCCTTTTTCTTTTTTTGTCGACACGTGCTCTCCCCCTCACGTTTTTGCTGCTTGCGGGTGTGGGGTCGTTCGGCGTACGATCACCGTACTCGTGCTACGTCGTCGTCCTAGATCTTCCTGGGAGGTGGTAGCTAGCTCAGCTCCTCCTCGCTCGCTCGCTCGCATCGCTCGCTCGCTCGCTCGCTCGCTTCGCCTAGCCGCTCGGCTACGCCTTCGCCCCTGCCTGCCCGTCCCCCCGCCGTTCGCCGGTGGTGTGCGTTCCTCTCATGTCCCTGTGGCCCCGTACCGCCGTCTCGTTCTTCTGGGGCCTTTCTTCCCCCCTTGCCTCCGGCAGCCTGGGCTTCCCCGTCGCCCCGTTTCCGTCGTATTCATTTCTTCTTCATTGTCCCCGCCGGCGCGGTTCCCCCGTGCCCCCCCCCCCGGGGTTCCGCGCCACGGCTCCGCGCGGCGCTCTGCCTTTTTATCTCCCCCGTCCTCTCTCGCCTCCTTATTCTGTTTTGCCGCTCAGTAATGAGCATTCTGATTCATATCACAATGTACTCCCCTCGCTGTCCGCTCCTAACTGTACCTACTGATTTACCTAATTCTCTCTCTCCCTGCCAGCCTCAGTAAATCACAGGGCCAAAGTAGGGGAGTGCATGAGACACACCCTATATATATGAAGTAGAAACACTTGATCCCAGTATAATCCCCCCCCCCCTAGAATTTTTATAACAATAGTACGGGAGTAGTAATATTTCACATAAAAAAGGATAAAGCATAGTTTTTTGACGTACACGGCCCTCATAGTTTGTGAAGCTGGGAGCTGCGCATGTGTCAATTACAGCATCTTCCCCCACATTTCCTACGTCAGAGGGAGGAACCATGTATCGGTGTTGCCTTTAGGTACACTCATAAAAGTCCCAGACGCACAGAGGAAAAGTGTAGCAACACACAGAATTAAAAAAAAGTAGAAAAGGCAAAAAAACAATAACAGACAGAATATCTAATAACCTACATACGAAATAACAATCAACACACAGAGTACTGAGGATAAAAGTGCAGATAGGATAAAAGAGTAATTGTAATGTAAAGTAGAGATAGAAATACAGTGGTCCCTCGTAAGGAATCAGTAAGTAATCAGCTTTTATTTTTAATTAAATAAAAAAAGAAATTGCGGGCCTTTAATGATAGTACAGCTGAAGAAGACAGGAAGAACAGGGGCAGAGAGGGGGGAGTGACAGCCGCTCCGATGCGGGATTCGATCCAGGGCCAGCTGCAGCGAGGATATAGGCCTCCACACACGGGGGGGCCGCTTAGAACCCCCCCCTACCTACCAACCCCCCAGTTTTAATTTTTTCAATCATGTAACATGTGTTTAAAGGCCGTAAAACCCCGACCACACACTTTATACACTTTTTCTCTCAGACAGGCATTAAATTTTCTCACATTTCTCTTATTTAAAAACACTTCGCCCTTAGAATGGATCGAACACAAGGGTGTGCAGATGTAAGTATTTAAAAAAAAGTGAATTGTACACTAAGAACAAGGCGAGAGTGAACACGCGTAGAGTGAGGGAAACTAGTTCGCAAAAAGTGACCGATGATACAAATAATTGATTGCAAGAGTAGTGCCAATATTACATACATACTAACACTTAAATTGCTGTTACAGACGTTAAACCGTCCAAATACTTACAGAGTGAGCTAAACTGACGACAAGGGTGTAAAGGAGCACAGAGTAAGTTGTTAGTTTTGTAGGCAGGGAATCCCGCAATCCTCCGAAACAGAAAGGTTTTTTACAAGTTTTTTTAAAAGGTGAAAAGGGATGTTGCTGTTCTAGGAGCCGTTGTAGGTGCATTCCAGCACCATTTTGGGACGACCAAAGAGAAGAGCTTAGAGTGACCTCGCTTAAATAATAACTGCAAGGTTTAAATGAAATAAAATAAAAAAAAAATATTACATAAAAAAAATATTATACATATAACAAAATAATTAGACTTTAAAAATACTAATTTGGAAGCCAGAATAAACTATTATATCACATTTTTTTTACTTGGATGATTTGATATTGGTCGAGTTATTTGGTAGCCAACTAAAAAAAAGGGGGCAATGTGCGTATTTTGGGGGCAGTCTTTGTACTTTCCAAAGTTCTCATACACTAACAACTCATCCCAGATTGGAGCGGGTTCTAATATTGTGGCGGGCCCCCCATCGTGGTATGTCTCCAGCAACAACTCATTGGTGAATGGGGACTGTGTTTGAGTGCGAATTCCATATTTAAGACATTCAGCGACACGTAAACGCAGCACGCTGTGGCAGGGGCGGGTCGGAGCTAGCAAAGCAGATTAGCAGAGCTGGTTGTATCTCTCTGCCGTCAGCTGATCATATACAAAGGTGAGGCCGTTTGTAAGTGATTTAAGGGGTTTGTTTGTGTTTACAGCTGTAGTGACGTTGAGTGATGTAAATGTAAACCTTCACTCTTCACGTCGGTGGGTAATGTTTACAATGGCTGTCACAGGAAGTTAGCCACAATGCTATTCGCGGCCCGTGTCCTACTTAATAAACCAAGATATTTGGATAATTACGCTATGGGATTTCTTTAACGTCTCTCCTGGCTTCTTTAGACAAATAATAACCCACCAGAGTCTAGCGGTCTGTCCTATCTGCAGGGATACTTTAGGGACGATTCCACATTAGAGTGTTTGGCTTTAGGCCTTCTTCCTTCGCTCCCTACGGTTTACATAAGACAGAATATTGTTTTTTTTGTCCACCTAGGTTTAGCACTAAGAAATCAGACAAAGAAGTCTCTCCATCTGGTCTTGGCTCAGCTCACACACACGGTTCACTGCAGTCTTAAGAGCCTCTCACAGCCCAGAATGTGTACACTGACAACACTTTAAATCTATAAGCTATGTATAGTGTGGGGGATGTCCTCTTATTCTAGCATATGAGCAGCTGGATGGGTGGAAGTACGTTGGATTATTATGATGCCATTGATTTATAAGCTGTGCGGAGAAAACAAGAGGTTTCACGGATGACGCCAGGGCTGGATGTCAATGCAGAATTATATGCAAATCACCCAACGAAACGTATTTTTGGTTGTTAGTGTTTAAGTTCGGGTTGTTGTTGCCGTGCCACAGATTTTCACAAGGAGTGAGGAGCGGTTCTGTGCCCTAATCGCCCACAGTGAGCTGTAGGTCATGACGACTTTGGATGACAAGATACGGGGAGAGAAGCTTGCAGTACTACTACAGCAGCAACGAGGACGAAGGCAGCTACAACGAGGACGAGGACGGGGGAGAACAAGACCAGCCGGGGTGCGAACACAGAGAGGAGCCGGACATAACTACAGCGCAGACGGGAGTGCTGTCAACCACAGGTGATACAACACATACGCTACTAATGCATCGATTTGTATCAAAGAGCTGCGCTGATCAATGCTTCACGTGATTGTTCCTTTCTCTCAGGACCAAAGGTATTCATCAATGACTGAGGAAGTAACAAGCAGCCTGGAGGTGGAGCAGGAAACAGGAGCAGAAGAGGGAGATGGAAAGGTGATTGAAGAAGCTGTCCGATGACGTGCCCGCTCCGACCATCGACCTGGAAAAAGACAGGAGAAGAGAAAGAAGCTGCCAGGACAATAGAAAGGCAATGAGTAGGCCTGGGGGGCAAAAATCACACGGTACACATGAGGGTGAAAACTATTGACGTCTTGTAACTGTGCCACGGTGCTAATAAAACACGCTGGTGGAAAAAGGCTAAAAACAGGCAAGAGATCTAATTATGGATTAATAAACATGATGACACACTTAATAGGAGAGGTTATGTATCAGACCTATTTCTGAGCTGGTACCCAAGTAAACTTCCGCCATCTCATGCTGGTTGCCTGGCAACATGCTTTACAGGACCCAGAAATACTCTAATATAACTAGAAACAGCCGATTGATATGTTTTTAACAACTTGAAACAAACAATAGAAGAAATGTGTTAAGTAGTGAGCTTTTTAGATGTCATGTACACTATACCTTAACCACCTGGTGGTTGTTCTCAGATGACCATGCAAGAGTACAACAATTGCTGCAGGGAATGAAGAGGACGACGAGGACTCCTCCAGCATTACCGCATACAGCTCATCGAGAGATTGCGGCGCCAGCTCTGCCGCGGCAAGCGCTTGCGCAGGTCTACGAGCTCACAGCGGCGAGGACTTGGGCTGGGGCTTTTGGACAAGGAGGACAAAGCACGCATGGTCATGATCCACATCTAACGAGACGGACGGCCCGGGCTGCGAGGCCATGAGCGGCAGCCTGCTCTGTCTGGCCTCCGGAATACCCGCTGGTCAAGTTCCCTGTAGCGTACCGAGCTCGGCCATCATCACACCACGCACTGTTCCAAGACAAGCGCGCATCGCCCTGCTCTGCTCGTTTACAAAGGAGGGGACCTGATCGCAACTTCGTGCCGGGTCACACAGATCAGCTCGGGGAAATTCTTCGCTGGGGACGTGGAGGGCGTCTGCTGCAGGAGTACGCCTGCTTGCCCGAACAAGCCCCCCCCCTCGTCCGAGACCGGTCCCCCGCAACGAGCCATCATACAGAACACCTGTGAGCGATGAGGACCGACCTTGATTATAGACTAGAGCCATATATCTAACAGGCTTGAAAAAACATGCGTACACACTCCTGCATGGACTATAGATCATTTTATGTATGTGCGACCCCCCCCGTAGTGATGACGGACTGAGTCCAGGATGGTTATACTCACACAGAATCATGCAACCAGCATTGAAACCAAAAGTAGATCACACAAAAACTCAGTGAGTTTCACAATCATTCCAGTTTAGATTAATAAGTAGCATTATGAAATATGGAGTTATTGTACAACACGGGAGAACGATGGCAGGTTCGGGTTAAAAATGTGTTTTTGATTGTTCACTATTTAGTTTGTGTTAAAACACTTTTTGTCCCCTGTTTTTTTGTTTTCATGTGAATTTTCCTTCTCGTGTTTCACTCTGATAGAAAAATCTCACCCGACCACCTTTAGTTTTAATTTTATAACTTTGTTATATGTGCTGTACCATTCAAATAGTGGGGAGAAAATAAACAAAGTTTGGACGTCTACTGCTGCCTGTTTTGTACGTTTTTATTACATTAATGTATCCCAAGGGAACATGTTTAAAGCTGCCTGCTCCATATTTGTATAGGCCAAACAGTGTCTCGATTGACTCAGCAGTAATGTTCCTTGAAGATAGTTAAGATAAAAGTGACATATTTGAAAGCAGTAAGTTGACCAAAGGTACTGATTGAGGCTATTGCTGCAACTGTTGATTGGGAACCAATGGAGGCAAAAAGGGGTGGGACTTAAGAATAATCACCGCTTAGCTCATTGTTTTTGGTTTTCCACAAACTTGCTCTCTCACAGCCTCGTTTCCGAGTTCAGAAAACTAATGAGCAACCAAACAGCAGACACGTGTTATTGAACAAGCTGGTGAACATAGTGAGCATTAGCGCCTGAAGAGCTGCACATTCCCTCACGATTGGTGGAGACCAGAACTTATTGGCAACACATGTTCTTGTAACAATTTGTTCTTGTCCATTTTCCATTCAGTTGGTCAACGTGACACCAACAGCATTCTAGTATCTGAAGATTAAACGACATCGAGGCTCACCGTTGTGTTCCCATTTGTAGTCATGTCGTTGCACACACAGTTCAGCTAAACAAACCTAGTATATTTACATTATAAACCTCCATTCAGCAGACTTTTTGACTTATCGAAAATCGGTAAGAATGTTATTATTGCAGACAGTAAATCATCCTTGTTCTATAGTTCACTTGTCAGTTTCCTGCTGGAACGAGTAAAATGTTGGCGTTCAAGCTCTATACCATGAAATGAGTCGTCTTAATTAAATTTAAAAAAGTAAAAAGTAAGCAGTTTTGATCAACATCTTGAGTTTATTATTTTAACATATCTGATCTCTTGGATGTGTATACGAGTTATCCTATCTAAGAACAGGTGTTCCGTGAACAAACCTATACAGGTTAAAAACGTAATTCGCTACTAACCAACAATGGAAGTAAGAATAGATGAGTCACCACGTTTAAACCTGCTATAAAAGATCTTTTTGCAGAGGCACCGTTTAGTTCATGAAATAGTAGATAAACACAAAATGCTGCTGTGAAAAAGGTTTCAATACAGCTTCCCCTTGTGCCGATGCACCAGCATCACAGGATCAAAGTTCCCCAGAGTGATTCGTCCAACACGATTGGCAGAGAGGTCAACTCACCCAGCCTGGTCCGCTAATAAATCGCTGTGAACAGGGACGAGCAAGGCTGACTACTCTCTGTTAACCCGGTCCGAAAACTCACTACTCGCATTAATTTTTACTACACAGTAGGTTTGACATTTATCCCCCCCCACACGGGCCTTTTACGTGTGGTATTGGAAACGGAGCGACAGGACACGTGGGCTCAGCTTCAGTGGATGTCGAAGCTTTGTTGGAACCTACATTAGCTTGTCAACAACAGAGGAGGACAGGGTAACAGCAGCAGGCAGCAGGAGGGTTGTTTCTTCATGGAGGGGAACAGCGTGAGTGCCGTGCCACAAAATAACTGTTCCAGCAGCAGATGAGTCTCCGCACTGAATGCTGCCGGGAAACGAAGAAATCCAAAGAGATCAAAAAACAAGGATCAGAGGGGGGGGAGAAGGGAGTCGAGAAACAAAGATAAAAGAGGAAACAAGCAGGGTGCCAGGAGAAACAATGCTGTTAAGTTTGATGGGGGGAGGGTTGACACATATTATGGGTATTCTAAAAGAGGGCAGTTATGTAAGAGGATCAGTCTGAGCTCGTAGGCGGTAAGATATGTCAAGAAGTGGCGCGAGTTGAATTGAAAGCAAACATTTCCATATAAATCCATACGTGGCGAATAATCCCATCTAGGGGCAAGATCATAGGCGTATCGGAATTCCCAGTAATAGCTCCCTCACTGTGCGTGTTCTACATCCTATGAAATGCTTGCACTGTACAGGTCGCAGCATCGAGGTCTACTAGCTAGCACATGTAAAGCAACTAGACACGTGAGAATATCACTAATTGGGTAAGGGGCCTAAGGGTAACAAGCAGGATCTTGCGGGCCACTGACACATACTCCAGAATACACCAACTGTCACACCGAACGTGGGTATTCTACACCATGTACAGTTTTCCAAGATTGCTGGGCGTCGCGGGAATGCTTAGTCATATTCGTGGTGCGCATGATGAGTCTAGATCTGCATTAACACACAGGACACATCACATCGAGATACACACTTAGGTCATGATGATTGAAGAGATGTAGTAAGAGAGAAAGGACAGCAAGGGAGGAAGGGAGGAGAGTAAAACAACAACAAGCGACAGGAGAGCATGGAAGGACGGTAGAGAATGCGACACTAAATGCCCCAGCAGAACGCATGTGTTTAGAACTGTAGGGGACAGCTAAAAAAACTGACGGTAATGTAACTCGGCGGAACGAGCGGGGCACATGGCGCGGCGTGCGCAGGTGGGTGCGGACCGAATCAAAAGATCCAGTCGGTCATGTCCGCAGCGTCAATTCCTAGGTATGTTGCAAAAACACAGACAGTCGCAACATGCGCCGATACAATTCAATGAGGGGAGAGGGTGAGGAGGAGGGGGGAAGGGACGTGGAAATAAAGAGAAGGGGAGGGGGGGGTGCAAAGAGGAGATGTGAAAGGGATCAAACAAAAGCTGCGAGAGCAGGTCAAATAGGCGGGAGGACGACGGGGGACGGGGGGGGGTGAGGAGGACAAACAACACAGAAAGGGGTGGAAGGACAAACAAAAGAGGGAACGAGAAAAGGAACAAAAGAGCAGCTGGAGAGAAAAAGGATAAAGGAAAAACTAAAAGGGGGAAAGCGAAGGGAAAAAAGATAGATGATATGTAAAAGCCGCGAGGGACAACGGGGGAGGTGGTGGAAGAGGGAGAAACAAGCGGCGGGGGTGCAAGAGACAATAAAGCGTCGCGTGCACCGTCCGGGGCGGCCGGGGAGAAGCGGTGTGGGAGGGAGCGGGAAGGGGAAGGGGTGGTGTGTGCATGCACCAGCGCCATGCGGAACAACCGGGGGGGTGCGACGAGCGAGCCCCCGGACTGGGGAACTGTGGTGAGGGCCCCCCGCAGCACGCCGGGGTGCACGGCACGACTGTGCAGAGCGCAGCACAATGGGTGGAAGCCGTCATAGGGGAGACGGTGGAGAAGATAACATGCGTGACCCAGAGAATGGTGGAGGAAGGGATAAGAGAGCATGGCGAGGAGCGATTGAGGCGGCGCACATGAGACAAAAGACACCTATAGGAGGGAGATTGGGTAGGAGTAGGACAGGAGTGAACTAAGGGAAGAGGGGGTGAACGGGGGGGCGAAGAGAAACGTCGCGGTGAATGGAGTACTGGGGATGGCATATGTGCCTTGACAAGCTGGGGGTATGATGCGCAGGCGTCTATCGCAAGATACATTACAACAGTGGGACATGAATGCAAAGAACGTTGTGTAAGTCAGGAAAAAAGAAAAGAATAAAAGACAACGAGGTGTTGAGTAGGAAAAATGTCCAGTAGACATCCGGAAATGTGGGGGTGAAGAAAAGTTCCAAATGGAGTGGCGGCGTGGTGTGTCAGAGGGGGATAAGGATCGATCAGAGGGGAAGAGCGAGACGGGGGGGGGAGTGACAGATGTGGAAAAAAGGGGAAGGAGAGACAGGTGGGAGGTATAATCGGATACACCGTAAAAACAAGTATGGAACAACTGCATAATAGCAAATCGTAGTCCGATTTAGAATTCAAAGCTCTCACTATTATACAAGTGCAGTGCAGCAGAGTCAGAGCATCTGCGAAGAACGTGCAATGGAGTTCATAATGATACAAGAATAAGCATCAATGGTCTGGCTCGGAGTCCACGCTCGATGTATGACAACGAATGGACTACACAAACCCACAGTAACCGGTCTTCTATCACATCTTCACATACACAAATATCTCTGAGGTACGTTCAAATCCGGTGTGAAAGAGAGATGCGCTTCACTGAATTTTTTTATCAGCTTAAACCAAGGGGAGGTGAACAACAGTTTGTCCTTTCTTTCCAAAGCCATGAGTGGAAAGCTGCCAGTGGGGCTGCTTTAAAATCTATCCAATGTTTCCACATCAGTGGTCAGAGGGACTAAACGCACAAGAGGCCCCGCCGTTTGCTTCAGTATAACCTACTGCAAGTAAATGTGCTTAAAACATGCTGTGAACAAACTGAAGTGTTCAGTTTAATGACAGAAAAGTCCATAAATATGGATAAAAACTGAAGCAATGTGCCGAGTGTGAACAGATAATCAATACAGATCGACTTCCTGCTGGTATTTAATTAGCTGCAGTTCATTTCTGCCGTGTGCGTAGCACAATGTGCACACGAGGACAGACTGAAACCAGGTGTTTCAGCTGTGTGTATAGAATTTTAAAAAACCTGTAGGAGTTTAACAGCTACAAAGAAACATTAGTACAAAAAAGTTAGTCGTTGAATAAATACGTAGCTTTCAGCAGCCTCCAGAGGTTTTAAGAGAGGCGCCGACAAACTTCACAGAAAATAAACAGGTCAGTAAAACTAAGTTCCACTTACCGACCTATTTCAGAGTGCAACAGCAAAGTCATAAGCTTGTGGGATGTTTAGAGCACAGGCCTCAAATGCAACTCAACAAAATCATCAATATTAATATGCTCAAACAAGTTTCATGTTTCTTATATTAGGTTGTGCTGGTGGGAATGACTCCTTCAGGTCTCTCTGTGTATGTATCTTATTTTTTTACCCTCAATAAATCCTACATCGAGCAGGCGGTGACTAATCTTACCAGGAAAAATTAATAACTCCACCGTAATTAAACAAATATTGGGTGCAACTGAGTCATTACCAAGACCAGGATTGGCAAACGCTGCATGTTACAAAACAGATATAAATCAAGATCATGGAGCAAGTTAAGACTCAGGACGACGGTGTTCTTTTTCCAAATAAGAAGTTTTATTGTTTTTCATGTTAATTGGTTTATGCTGTCTTGGCAGCCCTGGTGCGCTTCTTCTTCACCACGACAGGCTTCTGGCTCTTCAGAATGGCGCTGGCACGACGCAGGCAGCCTGGAGAATAAGTTAAGACTCAAATTAAGACTCAAATTAAGACTAATTGTGAGATACAGATGAAAAGAGATCATCATAAACGACGTGTTTAAGCATGTTCCAGATGTTTGAAATGAAAGCTCACCATGCGCAGGTCCTTCCTGTACTTGTTCTTGCTAATAATGTGCCTCAGGCTGTTCAGGGTGGCACGGGAGTTCTTGTTGATGTGATCTTCTCGTAAGAGGTGGCAGGTTTGTGCTGGCCTGTGCGATTAGGAAACAAATTAAACATTCCGATCAAACCACGTTAGATGCAAAATCAAACCGTAAAAATGATCCCAACTGTAGACCCGTTTATACCTGCACCAAGACTAACATGAAGCACAGTTCTTACAGGTCAGTGGGTTTAATGGGCTGACAACTTAAATTCCTGAACATGACCACAACACTAAAACTGTCAATGTGATTTCTTGACTTTTGTGCAAGAAGCAATGCATAAAAAGTCTCCTGCTGTCCCCTAAAAGTGCATTTACAGGTCAGTTTATCATCTCGATGAAGCAGTCTCTTGGATGAGGGTCCAGTCGGCCCAGATTGAACTCTTGTTGAAGAAAGATAACCTGCCTGACAGAACCTTCAGACTTATTGCTCAGACTGATTACCACCAGCTGTCAGGTTGTACAACAAACATTTAACTCATGAACATCAGGTAAAGTTTTTCTCCCAGCGTCAAATATTTACCTGCACGCTTCTTCAGCACGACGACGACTCCCTTGCCATCAGCCGCTGGCTGCACGCCTACAGTTCTTGTGCACCAAACCGTTGAAGCGGAAAGAGTTCCTGGACTTCAGGTTGTTGGGCTCCTGTCACACGAAGGGATTTAAATCAGATAACTTGCACAGCTACGATACAGGATTTCACGCCAAGATCAGTCCTGTAAGCTACAGGGTCACACTGAGCACTTGGTACTGCGTATCATCAGTTTTTTATACAGTCAGTATATAGCCAATTTGAATGCATTAGAGATATTTTTTTTTCAAAACATTTCAGAATTCATTGAGTGTAATCCACCAATTAGTTGTGAGTCAGGGACAGGCACCCAGCTACAGTGGAGGGCAGATAGACTTCTTTACCAAGGAACAATCAGTCCTTCACCAACACTGCAGCTGGGAGGAGAGGGAACCTTGGACTGGAGATACTCTTAGTATGCATTTTAACCCTGAAATACAACCACACACATACAAAGGACCAGTGGAGTGATCACCCGGGAGGTGAACTAGCACCCAGTCCACCTTCCATACTTCGGTCCATAGGACTGACTTGAACCAAGCCAAGTCTCTATGGACTGAGCTCAAAGAGAAAACAAGTTTTCCACAAAC